>NW_027512724.1:300000-389676 GCF_048772815.1 Callospermophilus lateralis | reverse complement strand
TTTGTGGAAAGATGGCTCCTAATTTTAATAAAAGCTTAGGTTGGGTGTATCAACCGTGTCCCTTACTTTTGGAAACTCCTCTACAACCTCCAAGGTTGTGAACTACTGAGCATTTTCCAATCCAGATATGTATTCACATATTTTCTAACTCTTCTCCTCTAATTGTGTCTTACTTGAGGCCAAGGTAATGTCAAGACATTATTCTGGATGAGAGTGGGAAGATTATTGTGCAGCACATATTTGCATATACATTGGATTCATTTTCCAATTTTCCATTCGAAATACTGAATCCCTGACACTAACCCATAGCTTACTAGATTCTAACTACTAATACTAATATGATGGAGAAAAATAACCCAAATAGAATTGAAATACAAGCATTTCAGAGGAGGCATGGTGTATACTAGAATTGCCTTTTGCAAGATAAAGGGTAGGTGTTATAAATCTAGTGAATTTTTTATTAAAATATTTCTCCATGTGTTTTAAAAATGAACAAATATGTCAATTCCTGACTCCCATTCTCTCTAGCCTATTCCGCACGTGTATTTTTATATGCACATATAGAATCCTACCTGGTATCACACGTACATTTGTGTGAGGTGCCTGACTTGGCAGATACAAATTGTGAGAAGAGATCACTTCTCGTAAACGCTGTTGGAACTAAAAATTCAACCTATGGGTGAGCTTCCTAGTAGAACATTATACATAAATCCATTTTCAGTAAAATAAATATTATTTTTCCATCTGTGGTTGGTATATATTTTATGATGAATTACGTTTTTCATATATATTGCTACTATTTAATGTCTGTGTGTATTTTGTGTGTATGTATGTGATGTATGTGTGTGTGTGTGTGTGTGTGTGTGTGTGTGTTTGTATATATATATATATACACTCTAAAAATATTTCAAAATATGAATTACATGTGTCTTATATACACTCTCAAAATTCATTCTTTTTCATGTATGTGGATTAATAATCAACTTCTCACAAGATTTATCTCAGAAATATTCATCCACTTGAAATACATATTTGTTTTCTATAACAGAAAACTCACTACAGCGAATGGTGGTTACAAATATCAATATTTCTACAGTAACTGACCCAGTTTAACATCAATGCAAGTGAATTCCTATGGGACATGATGAGTCTTTTGATGTTAAATTTCATTCAACACTGGAACATTAATATTTCTTCAGTTTTTGCACTTCATAATATATACATTTCATCCACAAGTTCACAAATTTATATGCATTTGTTTCACTTTCAATCACTTCCTGCTTCAGAACACATGCATTCCTCCAGGTTTCTTGACTGGTCTTTTCATGAGACTTCTTTCCAAACACATTATTTTCAATTTCCATAATCACTTTTGAAGCAAAACTCACACACATCATGATAAACCATAACCCTAATATTACCATTAGGTGTATTACTGGTTGGAATGAATGATTGTATATCAATATAAGATTCCCTGTATAATTTCAGATGTGAATTCAATCCATTATTTAAAGTTGGAACCAGTTACATTACTTATTCACAGTATGGTCTATTCATGCATTATCTCTATTTTCATAAACACAGGGTACATCTATTTGCACCCCCAATAATAATTTATAGTCTTCAAATATTGCTCCCAGAAATGGTGGAAGAAATACTCATGCACCTGATCTACACATACATTTTGTCACAGTAATATTCTGGACACAAATGCAAAGTTCACACTTATGATTGTACCATATCCTAAGTGGAAAGTGAGCATGGATTCCTAAAACATCCATTTCACCTTTGTCTAATGCTCTCAAATATAAATCCTATTGGTGACTACATATTTGTTTCTTCCTAAGATTATGTATTCAACCTCAAGCCTGTTGAAAATGTCTAATCCTGTCACTCACTTTATACTCCTTCTGAATATACTCACATGAATAGAGCAGAGAGCCCTGAGAACAGCTTAAGAAGAGCTTATATACTTTCCTTGGAGAGGGCAGGGACAGAAATTTATTGATGGGTCAGAGCGAGTGGGCGGTTAGTGTGAAACTGGGTGAGGGAATACATTCTGCAATTTGGCAGTTGGGGACAGCACAATCTGGGAACAAGATTACAAACAGTTCTCAAGATTTCAACAGTGTTTTGTTAAGCATACAGAAAAACAGGAAGTTACAAGTACCTTTTTTATTAACCTTTTATTCCCCACTACTTCTTCTTGCTACTTTTAATCATAAAGGTGATTATTGGGGCATGTCACATTCTATGTCTGCTAGTGGGGTATTACCATAAGTTTAACTTGTCCAATTTGAGCTTGGAGAAAAGAACTTACATGGTTGAGCAAACAGGGTTTATAGTTAGCAATAATATGAGGTTTATTATTGGACAGGCCAGGGTTGATAAAAGCGTAGATAACCAGGGGGACTGTGTGAACCAAGACTCAAACCACCCTTTTTGGGCCTTTCTCTCTCGTTGACGCTTTTCAAGGCATCCTTTTATTTTACTCATAGGTTTTTTTTTTTACAACCTCAGTATGGTCGGCATCAAAACAACATTATTACATCAATGCAGCACAAAGGCCCCCTTCTCTCATGGAGGGGAGGTCCAACCCTCAACTTGAGTGTAAAACAACTTCAGAGAGAGATGTTAAAGATTCCTTCAAAGCTGTGATGGAGGTTTCTATTATCTTTAAGTTTTGGTCTCTTGCTGCTTCTATTTGGGTCATTTGTTGTGTACCATGGAGCAGGGCAGTGGTTCCTGTGACTACCCCTGCCACAACTCCAATTCCTAATATGATGGCTAAAGTGAGGGATATAGGTTCCCAGTGGAACCGGGTTGTATGCCCCCCTGTTTGAACTTCAAATGAACCTTGGTCATTATAGAGCAATCTGGGACACATCTTCACCATTACACAATTAATCACATCTGTTGAACATTTCATGAAAACATAAACAATGTTTAAGTATATAGAATTATACTGTTGTAGGGATGGACAAGGCACGGCACCTAAGATAGCACCAAAGACAGGGAAACAGTCCTATTTGGTTGCAACCAGATTCAGAGGGCATTGCTTCTGTTGTAATCAATTAACTCCCTGAACCCCAATTTTAGGTAGTTTTAGAATTTTGTACCCAACATGAAAGAGAAGGGACTCAGAAGTTCACAGTCTGCAGAAATTCACAAAACGAAGCTTTTTTTTTTTCTGTTTTTTCCTCTATTGTGGGCAAGTTAACTTTTCAAGGACACCTGGGAGGCAGAGAGCTTTTTTTTTCCTTTTCTTTTATCCCCCTGCCAACTGTTACCATGGAGCCCAGTTTGTAACTTTTTATCTTAGAAATGTAGCCATCTCTGTGTAGCCCCAGCTCAAGGCCAGAGGCCTTGTTCACATATTCTGTGAAAAACTATTAAGGGGGTGTCTAGCTTAGGAGTGCTGATTTTTCCAGCCAGTAGGCAAGTAGAACAGGGCAACAGAATAAGAGGAAGTTAATCTACACTGAACTCATTTATAGAGACTCTTTTGCTGAAAGTCCTAAAGTCAGCATTGGTGAAGACTTCTGGAGAAGTTCAGTGAAGATTTTTCTGAGGGCCTGGTACAGAGGGGGAAGATGGGGAAGCCGGGAGGTGAGAGCAGCTCCGTGGATCTCAGAATAAGGAAGGAGAGATGTAAAAGAATAATGGGAAATGATTTTGGGATTTTCCTAGCAACATAAATTGAGCAGTAGAAACGGTAGAGCAGAAAGGAAGACGGGAGTGAGTATCCCAAAAAGCCTGTGAGGGACTTTAAAATTAATAACCTGTTTTCAGTCATGACAAAGCAACTTTAAAGGCCATTTTCATTACATCTTCGATAGGGGTCTGAGGGCTCTCCTAAGCTGGTTTGAGCTTTGGGTTAGGTGGTAAGAGGACCTGGTGGGACCCGGTGTGGGCACTGACAGGAAAAGAGAGAAGTGAGTGGGTGGATGGGTACCTCAGTACCTGCTACCTCAGCAAGGGGGCAATGCTCTGAGAACCGGCGGAGGTTTCGGTTTTTGATCTAGTAATTGGAGAAGAGAAATCAGGTTTGCTGAGGTGGGACTTACAGCAGAGAGTCTGGAGCAGAAGGCTGAGTTTGAGGAACCATTGGAGAAGCATAGTTCAGGATATGAGTGAAAGAGGAAAAAGGCCTTCACATAGGGGAATTTCCTTTCACCCTTTTGAGCACTTGCAGAAGTTAAAAAGGTTACACAGAATTTGAAGATCTAGAGACTCCTCTGTTGGCCATCAGTTTGGGTTGTCTAAGTGGTAATATGGCCAATGCTGTGTACTGAATTTGATGAGGATTTTGGGTTCCACCAGGCAGCCCCTGTATGCTCAAATCCCCATGACTTACAGAAGAAGTCGGCTTTTCCCCCACACAGCCGTGGCGGTTTGTGGCTTTGATAGTCTGCCGGGCAAACATACTAATACAGGCTAGCCAACCTGCATCTGGCTTGCCTTTCCCTACAACCATAATGTTTGTTTCCATTATCTATGGTACGGAAAGGATTTAATGGAATTTTAATGGGATCCTCTTCATCAGGGATATTCTAATAGGAAAGACCTACAGCCAGCTGGCAAATGTCTGGGTGGAGAGATGGCATCCAGGTCCCTAAGTGGGCTGTATGCAAGAGAGACCATACTTCTTATCTAGTAGGATTTGTGATCAGCCATTGCTGCAGTAGGGGCTGATGAGCGTTAGGACTACGGGTGGCCAAGGAGAGAGTCTATAGCCTTACCCACGTGGTGAATATGCAATTTGAAAGGGTTAACAGTCTTTTCCAGTTTCCAGCCAGAGTCTGGACATGGCACAGGCTTGAGATGAGACGCATGGATGCAGGAAGTGATTCCCTCTACTTTTACTGCTGTAGGTGCTATAAGTAGCACCTGGAATGGTCCTTTCCAGCGGGGTTCCAGGGATGACACCTGATGTCATCTTATGTAGAGGAAGTCTCTTTCTTGATATCAATGTGGATTCCCCTCGTCCCCAGGTTGGAAGGCAGTAGCCAGCTGTTTCCACAGGTATATCTGAGTTCTTACAAGAGATTAAGTCTGTCAAGCAAGGGTGTGTGGAAGGGATCCTTAGGTCTTAGAGTCGGGGTTAGGTCTCTTAGTGGAGGAGGGGCCCCATAGAGAATTTCATAGGGGGTGAGGTAACACAAAGAAACAAAGGGAGTATTTCTTGATGAAATAGTGCATAAGGCAGGAGCATAGTCTAATCTTTTATGCCGGTCTCTAAGCTTAATTTCGTTAAGGTCTCTTTAATGGTTTTATTTATTTTTTTTACGTGTCCTGATCTCTGGGGTCTATAAACACAATGTAACTTCCAATTAATCCCCAGGGTCCTGGCTAACCCCTGATTTACCTGGCCCATGAAGGGTCTTCAATTATCAGACCATGTTACATTAGGCAGGCCGTGTCTTTGATAAATATCTTTCAGGATCTTCTTGACCACAATTTGTGCCGGTTTTCTTTTATTTTTTTTTTTGGTGGGAATGGCTTCAATCCATCCTGAAAATGTATCTACAAAGACTACGAGATATTTAAGCCCATACCTTGCTGGCTTAATTTCAGTAACGTTCACTTCCCAGAATTGTCCTGGTCTGGTTCCTCATAGGTGCTTTCCTGTAGGAAGCTTGGAAGTGTAAGCATTAACCAATTGACAGAACTGACAGGCTTTTGTTACCCATTCAATTATTTCCTTTCACTGTGAGTTAGTTAGTCTAAAACTCTGTTCTTGATCCTACAGTAATGCCTGCAGTTTTTTTGAACCAAGTTGATTGAGTTGATGTACATTTTTAACGTAGTGTAGGGCTTTCTGAAATTGCAGGCTGGGCTCACTGAAGTTGAGGAGTTCAGTGTTAGTGTTCTTAGATGTTATCAAAAGCTTGCTGGTGCTCAAGGGTCCATTGGAATTGGGCATTCTCATTTAACAGCGGGTATAAAGGAGCAGCTAAGAACACAAACCCAGGTCCATAACCTGCTAAAGCCAGCAGTCCCAAGAAACTCTCTATGTTGTCTCCTGTTAAATGGGGGTGGTATCTGCACAACGGTTTGTTTCCTGGGCTCAGTGAGCCATCATTTACCGTGCCTAAGAGAATACCCCAGGAAGATTACTTCTTGCTGGCAAATTTGGGCCTTTTTGTCTGAAGCTCTCTACCCGAGTTGAGCAAGCTCAGATAATAGTGCTTGGGTCTCAGACTCACAGTTTTCTTTGGTGTTGGCTGCCAGTAGCTGGACATCCACATATTGAAGCAGAATGACTTTGGGGTGCGTAGTTCTGAAGTTGTAGAGATGTCTGTGAAGGGCTTCATCAAAGAGAGTGGGGGAGTTTTTGAACCCCTGTGGGAGTCTAGTCCAAGTTAGTTGAAAAGACGTTCCGGTTTCTGGGTCTACCTACTCGAAAGCAAACAGCAACTGACTATCTTTATGCAGAGGCAAGCAAAAGAAAGCATCTTTTAAGTACAGAACAGTATACAATTTTCACTCGGCCACAGCAAAGAGGTTATTGGGGGTCCAGCATGCTGGGGCTCAGAGCTCACTTAAATAGAGCAGAGAGCCCTGAGAACAGCTTTAACAGAGCTTACATACTTTTCTTGGAGAGGGGAGAAAGGGAAATTTATTGATTGGTCAGGGCGAGTGTGCGGTTTGCGTGCACCCGGGTGAGGGAGTATATTCTGCAGTTTGGCAGTTGGGGACAGCACATTCTGGGAACAAAATAGCAAACAGTTCTCAAGATTTCAACAGTGGTTTGTTAAGCATACAGAAAAACAGGAAGTGACAAGTGCCTATTTAATTAACCTTTCACCTAAGCAAAATGGAAAGTGAGCATGGATTACTAAAAACAACCATGTCCAGGTTGCCTAATGCTCTCAAATGTTAATCATATTGGAGGCAACATATGTCTTTCTTCCTAAGATTATATATTCAACCTCAACCATGTTGAAAATGTCTAACCCTCTTACATTATACTTTGCCTGATTTCCTAATGTCTCTGTTGATATCTGCTTTCCTACTTATTTTCCCCAGTTCATCATTGTGACTGACCCTTCGCGTGTGCTGACACTGACATTCACTCACTACCCAAAAATCTATTGCTAAAGAACTTTTGTCCAAATGCCATAATCACTCTTTTTTCTAAACCTACAGGCTATCTTCCTAATCCTACCGACTATGCCTTTTTGACTGGATGTTCTCTTCGACATTCAATCATCCAAGGTAGAAGGTCCTATCCG
The DNA here is from genome assembly GCF_048772815.1 of Callospermophilus lateralis. Taxonomy (NCBI): domain Eukaryota; kingdom Metazoa; phylum Chordata; class Mammalia; order Rodentia; family Sciuridae; genus Callospermophilus; species Callospermophilus lateralis. The sequence continues at coordinate 382,438 of NW_027512724.1, read as the reverse complement.
ATTTTATATCGATTTATCTGAGACATCTGTGCAGAATGTAATTCAAAGATAAGTATACCAATCATTGGCCCAATGCACTTCTAGGCTTCAAATCTTACCTAGATTTATATTTTCATACTTATATTTCACCTATATATTCTTGTAAATATTGCAGATTCCCAATACTATTAGTCATCACGCAGAATGATTCCTAACCCAAATCGAACCTGTTATTAACCCTAACCATACACTGTTCCCTCAATCTAACTTTACAGAAGAGCAGGCCCAGAGTTGGTCTTTCAATACAGGAATGTAGGAGATCTTCCACATGCTGAGAAACTCAAAGATCCATGTAGAAATGAACTCTGGAGAAGTTGTAGGCAGCTATGAAGGACCTGAGAGAGCAAAAGTCATCTTCAATGGCAAACAACCTTGTCAGGATGAAGGGTTTTGTCTGTATCAGTCTCTCTGTTCTTAATATAGAGAAGATGGACCAAACCAGGCCTGTTTGGAGAGCTGTTCCCTGGTGCCTATGGTTGATATACCATTCTAACTTGTGAAAGTGTCACAGTAAGTAGGGGCAGCCTCCATCTCATGGGACACTTGGAAGCAACTCTTAGGACCAAGTGGTTGCCAAGGCAGTTAGCTCATTCAGTTCCTAAAGGAAGTGACCTACATCTCTTCCTTGGTGATGGAACTCTCTGAACTTGGGATCCAGGAAGCCAGGCACTCAGAGCCTGTTGCAGTACTAGTCCCAGTGGACTCACTTGTTTGGATTTACCAAGGAAAGAGTCAGTCTTTCTTGGTACCTGCTGATGTGAGGATGGAAAAAGCCAGAAGAGCTCTGAAGAGGGGCCTTTATTGAGAAAGCAGGTAGTGGCTAACCGCTGGCTCCAGACAACTTCACAGTGTTGGCCAAGGAGACCAGACCCGAGACAGGACAGGCCATTTCAGGAAAACATAGTAGGGCCCACCAGTCATAGGACACTCTGGATAGTCACAGACATACTAGGGGGAAGGTGGTGCCTTTGTGGGTGTGGGTGTGAGTTTGTGGTTTTGTCTCATGTTCTGAGAATAGGTAAGAAAGGCGGTTTGTTTGGTTTGGAGTGGACAAATTCTAGTATGACTTATGACAAGGTGAGTGTTTCTATATCTGTGTATCCCACTGTGTCCTTCGTTGTAGACATTAGAAAAGAGAATGCATCACGGATGTGTCCTGTCTAGTAGAAAGCTTCCCAGCATTCATCCTACCCTATTTATGAATGGACTGTCACTTGCCTTCGGGATGGGCAACACCTACTTCCTTCCTAAGTCCCTGTTTTCATCAGGAATTCTGGCCACTCTCCAAAATAGGCTCATGGTTTTGTGTGCAAGATATGTACCACCTCCAAGCTCTGGGACATGGCCGTGCACTGGATAGCTGAAGGGAATGGGGAGCATCTCAGAAATCTCAGATATCAGTGTGACCAGGAAAATATCAGTGGAGAAACACTGCTTTGGGCCTTTTGCTTACCTATTGTTCTGTTGCCCTGAATCTCAGGAAGGTTTTTGCCTCAAGCCACCACTTTGTGAAGCGTGAAGAAAACAGTTTTTAAATGGAATTGAATAGGCATCACCTGTGGCTCTTTGCTTAATTGCATTGGAAAGGGACTTGTCTAAATCAGGTTTTTGGCCCTGTGTTAGGCCGTGGATTAGATTCTCAGCACCTGATGGATCCAAAGAATGATCCCATGTGTACATCCAAAACCAAAATAGCAAAAAGTTCAGTCATTGTGGATGAAGTCTCTTGCCTTCCTCTGTTAGGTTACTGATCTCCATCAAGTGAGAATAGGGATCCTTTCTTTCAAATGAGCTCTTCAAAGCCCTGCAGAGGCTAGCCGATACGTGCTTGGGTTTTCTGATGACTCCATATCACATTAAGAATCTATACCTGACAGTCATTAGGCCTCAAATTGGAGAAGCAGAGCAGTATTAAAGGCAAGCCTATTTGACCACTCCTGGTTCACAGAAAGGGTGTCCAGCCCACCATGACTTTAGCCAAATGAGGGGAAAGGGACCTTATTTTGGACACTGTCTTGGGCTGCACCCCTCATGGAAAACTCCAGCCATAGGTAATGATGAGTGTCTATGTGGAAGAATATGAGGGCGATGAAGGAGTGTTTTGCTTTTAATTGTGGTCATTTGCGTGGCAGTTGAATGAGATGACTGTGTCCATCTGGGCTTGAACTCTGGAGTGATTCTCCTTAGAAAATGAGTTCTGGTACTGAACTCAGAGAAGTATTGTCATGAATTTTGTTGGGATTTTAGCAGGCCACGCATGAGAGTCACCCTTGGAAACTGAGATCTAGGCCCAGGGTGGCTTTCCACAGAGCACTGGGTATCTCATCCAGGATATCACATGATTTATTCTGAAATAATTGGCAGCCATAGTTGGAAGTCAAAACACACATGGACCTTACATTGTAGAACTCAATGTACCTGGCTTCATGTGACCTTTGGCCACTCTTTGGGAAGCCTTGCCTGTGAGAGTCCTCCAGAGCTTTCATTGAAATTAGCTTCCTCAACACTTAATGGTCCCTGAATGATTTGAACCCACAGTGCCTCCAACTTCATCCTTGAAAAACGGGGAAGATATATACCATGAAATGTTTTAAATTCCCATGACCAGGTGGCACTTGAGAACCTTTGGATGTCCTGCTGCTGATCTTGAGTGTTCCAGCAAAAGCGTTGATTGACTGTGTTTCATTTAAATGGTGTAGAACAGAGATGCCAGTAAGTTGGCGCCTGCTGAGTAGTGGGCCTATTGCAGTGGTGTGCAAGTGTGTGATAAAGCATTTGTGGTGGGGCCATGTGAATGTGCTATTGGCTTTTAAATGGCTTGGGACTGACATGGTGCAGCCAGCAGACCCTTATATGTAAAGGCATCTTGTTATTTGGAGAGATTTCAGGGCAATTTTCAGAATCAGGTTGCTATGGACAAGGGGGCAAGCTATGTTGGATAGAAGCCTGGTTGGTGCTTTCTCCTGCAGATCCTGACCCACCACACATGACAGAACTCCCTCCAGCACTGTCTCCCAGTTGAATTTGTTGTATTTCATGAAGCGAATACCAAAGTCCCAGTGCAGCACCAATAAAAACCACGAAAAGTGGAGGAATTCCAAATAGCTTCACAGTCCACATGGGAAGAAACTTAGCCTCCAGTGGCACCAGTTTACCTACAAAGAGAGAATTCAGCAATGCTGCCTCAAGTTCAATGTAAAATAAGAAACCATGTCCTCCAGGTCACATAGATGCAGACCCAGCTTTGATGGTCTAACTAGAAAGGAAGCTAATGCTCCTGAGAATAGCATATATTTCAAGTGCCCAACCTTGGAGGCAGTTTCTCAAAAAGTCTATAGGTCAACGGAGCTCCATGTTTGTGGAGTGTTTACCCACACAGGTAATGTCAAGTCATTGTTCTGGATGAGAGTGGGAATAATTTTGTGTAGCACATATTGCATACACATTGGATTCCTTATCTAATTTTCCATTCGAAATACTGAAACCCTGACACTAACACATACCCTACTAGACTCTGAGGGAGAAAAATAACCCAAACAGAATAGGAATACAAGCAGATCAGAGGAGGCATGGTGTATATTTGGACTTTCCTTTTGCATTTCATAGGGTAGGAGTTATATATCTAGTCAATTTTTTGTTGGAATAGGTCTCTATGTGTTTTTAAGTTAAGAAATATGTGAATTCTTGTCTCCGTTTCTCTGTAGCTTATTCAGCACATGTATATTTATATGCACATATAGAATCCTTCCTGGTATGAAACATGGATACTTGTGAGGTGGCTGACTTGGCAGATACAAATTGTGAGAAGAGATCACTGCTCCTAAACTGTGTTGGAACTGAAAATTCAACCTATGGGTTAGCTTCCTAGTTGAATAACACTATACGTAAATCCATGTTCAGTAAAAAGAATATTTTTGGATCTGTGGATAATATATATTTCGTGGTGAATTTCGATTGGCATATATATTGCTCTTTTTAATGTCTCTGTGTGTGTGTTTGTGTGTGTGTGTGTATATATATATATGTATATACACACACACACACAAGAAGTATATATATATATATATATATATATATATATATTCTCCAGATTTTTCAAAATATGAAATATATGTGTCTTATACCCACTCCGTAAATTCATTCATATTCATGTATATGGATTTATAATGAACTTTTCACAAGTTTATTCTCAGAAATATTCATCCACCTGAAATACATATTTGTTTCCAGTACTGAAAACTAACTTCAGTTAATGTTGCATACAAATACTAATATTTATACAGTAACTGACCCAGTTTAACCTCAATGCAAGTAGATTCCTATGGGACATGTTGTGTATTTTAATGTTCATTTTTATTCAACACTGGTACATTACTATTTCTTCAATTTATGCACATCATAGGATATATATTTCATCCACCAGTTAGCAAACTTATAGGCATTTGTTTCACTTTCAATCACTTCCTGCTTCAGAGCACATGGATTCCTCCGTGTTTCTTGAATGGTCTTTTCATGAGACTTCTTTCCAAATACATTATTTTAAATTTCCATAATCAGTTTTGAAGCAAATCTCACAGACTCTTCATGATAAACCATAAACCTAATATTACCTTTAGATGTATCAGTGGTTGGAATGAATGTATGTGTATCAATATAAGATTTCCATTATATTTTCAGATATAAATTGAATGCATTATTTAAATTTGGAACCCATTATATTATTTATTCACAGTATGGTCTATTCTTGCATTATCTCTATATTCATAGTCACAGGGTACACCTATTTGTACACCCAATACTAATTTGTACATCTTCAAAATATTGCTCCCAGAAATGGTGGAAGATATACTCAAGTCACCTTATCTACATGTACATTTTATCACAGTAATATTCTGGACACGAAAAGCAAAGGTCACACTTATTATTTTACCAATGTAATGGTCAGGCGAGTGTCAGAGGAAGAGACCACAAGAGACTGTCTCATGCAACAGCCAAGGGTTTATGGGGGTCCAGCATGCTGGGGCTCAGAGCTCCCTTGAATAGAGCAGAGAGCCCTGAGAACAGCTTAAGCAGAGCTTATATACTTTCCTTGGAGAGGGCAGGGAGGGAAGATTATTGATGGCTCAGGGCGAGTGGGCAGTTTGCATGCAAACAGGTGAGGGAGTACATTCTGCAGTTTTGCAGTTGGTACAGCACATTCAGGGAACAAGATTAGCAAACAGTTCTCAAGATATCCACAATGTTTTGTTAAGCATACCAAAAAATTGGAAGTGACAAGTACCTATTTTATTAACCTTTCATTCCCCACTTCTTCTTTTGGTTACTTTTAATCATTAAAGTGATCATTGGGGGTGTCACATTTTATGTCTGCTAGTGTGGTATATTGTTTTCTTATTACCATAAGTTTAACTTGTCCAATTTGAGCTTGGAAAAAGGAAACTACACGGTTGAGCAAACAGGGTCTCACAGTTAGCAATAATATGAGGTTTATTAATGGAACAGCCAGGGCTGATAAATGCGTAGTTAACCAGAGGGACTCTGTGAACCAAGACTCAAACCACCCTTTTGGGGCCTCTCTCTCTTGTTGATGCTCTACAAGGCGTCTTCTTAATTTAATCATAGATTCTTTTACAACTCCAGTATGGTCGGCATAATAACAACATTCTTCACTCAATGCAGGACAAAGGCCCCTTCTCTCAATAAGAGGAGGTCGAACCCTCGCCTGTTCTGTAAAACAACTTCAGAGAGAGAGGTTAAAGATTCCTGTAAAGCTGTGATGGAGGTTTTTAATATCTTTAAAATTTGGTCTATTGCTACTTCTAATTGGGTCATTTGTTGTGTCCCATGGACTAGGGCAGTGGTTCCTGTGCCCACCGCTGCAGCAACTCCTATTCCTAATAGGATGGAGAAAGTGAGGGATACGGGTTCCTGGTGGAACCAGGTTGTATGCCCCTCTATTGGAACTTTAAATGATCCTGCGTCATGATAGAGGACTCTGGGAAACATCTGCACAATTACATACTTAATCAGAGGAAGAGACCACAAGAGAGTGTCTCATGCAACAGCCATATGTTGATCATTTTATGAAAACATAAACAATGTTTAAGTATATAGAATTATACTGTTGTAAGGACGGACAAGGCAAGGCACCTAAGACAGCACAGAAGACAGGGAAACAGTCCTATTTGGTTGTAACCAGATTTAGAGGGCATTGCTTCTGTTGTAATCTTTTAATCCCCTGAACCCCAAGTTTAGGTAGTTTCAGAATTTTTGTACCCAACATGTAACATAAGGGGCTCAGAAATTCACAGTCTGCAGAAGTTCACAAAAAGCAGTTTTTGTTTCTGTTTTTATTCCTCTGCTCTGGGAAAGTTAACTTTTAAAGGACACCTGGTAGGGGGAGAGCTTTTTTCTTCTTTTTTTTTTTCTTCCTGCCAGCTGTTACCATGGAGCCCAGTTGGTAACTTCTTCATCTTAGAAATGTAGCCATCTCTGGAAGCCCCAGCTCAACGCCAGAGGCCTTGTTCACATATTTTGTGAAAAAATAGTAAGGGGGTGTCTAGCTTGGGAGTGCTGATTTTTCCAGCCAGTGGCCAAGTAGAACAAAGCAACACAAAAAGAGGAAGTTTATCTACACTGAACTCTTGTATAGGGCCTCTGTTGCTGAAAGTCCTAAAGTCAGCCATGATCAAGGCTTCTGGAGAAGGCCATTTAAGATTTTTCTGTGGGATTGGAACAGAGGGAAAGACAAGGAAGGTGGGGGGTGAGAGCAGCTCCGTGGTTCTGAGAATGACGAAAAAGAGATATAAAAGAATAATGGGAAAGGGGTTTGGGATTTTCCTGGCAATAAAACTTGAGCAGTAGAACAGGTAGAGCAGAGGGGAGGATGGGAGTGAGTATCCCAAAAAGCCTTTGAGGGACTTTAAATTCTTTGTAACCTGTTTTCAGTGATGACAAAGCAACTTTAAAGGCCATTTTCATTACATCTTGGATAGGCGTCTTCGGGCACTCCTCAGCTGGTTTGAGCTTTGTGTTAGCTGGTAAGAGGACCTGGTGGGACCCGGTGCGTGCACTGACAGGAGAAGAGAGGAGTGAGTGGGTGGAAGGGTACCTCAGTACCTGCTACCTCAGCAAGGAGGCAATGGTATGAGATCCAGCGGAGGTTTTTGTTTTTGATCTAGTAATTGGAGGGGAGAAATCAGGTTGCTCATGTGAGAGTGACTGCAGAGAGTCTGGAGCAGAAGGCGGGGGATGAGGATGTATTGGAGAAGCATAGTTCAGGATGTGAGCAAAGGAGGGAAAAGGCATAAACATAGGGGAATTTCCTTGGAAGGAAATTCCCAATTGATGGATCTTTCTGAACACTTGCCGAAGTTGAAAAAGTCACACAGAATTTGAGGATCTGGAGACCCCTCTGGGGGCCATCAGTTTTGGTTGTCTAATTGGTAATATGGCCAATGATGTGTACTGAATTTGATGAGGAGTTTGGGTTCCACCAGGCAGCCCCTGTATGCTCACATCCCCATTATTTTCAGAAGAAGTCCGCTTTTCCCCCACACAGCCATGGCTGTTTGTGGCTTTGATAGTCTGCCGGGCAAACATAGTATTCTAGGCTAGCCAACCTGCATCTGGCTCGCGTGTCCCTAGATCCATAGTGTTTGTTTCCATTATCTGTGGTACAGTAGGGATTTAATGGAATTTTAGTTGGATCCTCTTCATCAGAGATATCCCAATATGAAAGACGTATAGCCAGCTGACAAATTCTGGGTGGAGAGATGGCCACCAGGTTCCTAAGGGGGCTGTATGCGAGATAGACCATACTTCTTGTCTAGTAAGATTTGTGATCAGCCATCGCTGATGAACGGGCTGATGAGGGTAAGGACTACTGGTGGACAAGGGGAGAGTCTATAGCCTTACCCACGTGGCGAATATGCAATTTGAAAGGGTTTCCAGTCTTTTCCAGTTTTTCAGCCAGAGTCTGGACAGGGCGCAGGCTTGAGATAAGAATTAGGATCCAGGAATTGATTCCTTCTACATTTACCACTGTAGGTTTTATAAGTAGCACCTGGTATGGTCCTGTCCAGCGGGGTTACAGGGAAGACACCTGATGTTGTCTTATGTAGAGGATGTCTCTTATTTGATATCGATGTGGAGTCCCCTCTTCACCAGGTTGGTAGGCAGTGGCCAGCTGTTTCAACAGGTATCGCTGAGTTCTTTCAAGAGCTTTAAGTCTGTCAAACAAGGGGTTGTGGAGGGGATCACTAGGTCTTAGAGTTGGGGTTAGGTCCCTTACTGGAGGAGGGGCTCCATAAAGAATTTCATAGGGGGTGTGGTTACACAAAGAAATAGAGGGAGTATTTCTTGCATGAAACAGTGCATAAGGCAGGAGCATAGTCCAATCTTTTATGCCGCTCTCTAAGCTTAATTTCGTTAAGGTCTCTTTAATGGTTCTATTTATTTTTTTTTACCTGTCCTGAGCTATGGGGTCTATAAGCACAATGTAACTTCCAATTTATCCCCAGTGTCCTGGCTAACCCCTGACTTACCTGGGCCATGAACGCCGGGCCATTATCAGACCCTATTACCTTAGGCAGGCCGTGTCTTGGAAAAATATCTTTCAGGATCTTCTTGACCACAAATTGTGCCTTTTTTTGTGGGGAAGGCTTCAATCCATCCTGAAAATATATCTACAAAGACTAGGAGATATTTAAGTCCATACCTTGCTGGCTTAATTTCAGTAAAGTCCACTTCCCAGAATTGTACTGGTCTGGTTCCTAATAGGTGCTTTCCTGCGGAAAGCTTGGAAAGATAAGCATTAACCTATTGACAGACCGGACAGACTTTTGTTACCTGTTCAGTTATTTCCTTTTGCTGTGAGTGGGTTAGTGGAAAACTCTGTTCTTGATCCTTCAGGAATGCCTGCAGTTTCTTTGAACCAAGGTGTGTGAATTAATGTACATTTTTAACGTACTGTAGGGCTTTCTGAAATTGCAGGCTTGGCTCAGTCAAGTTGAGGAATTCAGTGCCAGTGTCGTTAGATGTTATCAAAAGCGTTCTGGTGCTCAGGGGTCCATTGGAATTGGGTATCTCCACTTAACAGCGGGTATAAAGAAGAAGGTAAGGACGCAAACACAGAAATCCATAACCTGCAAAACCCAGTAGTCCCAAGAAACTCTCTGTGTTGTCTGCTGCTAGATGGGGGGTGGTATCTGCACAACCGTTTGTTTTCTGGGCTCAGTGAGCCATCGTTTACTGCCCCTAAGGGAATAGCCGAGGAAGATTACTTCTTGCTGGCAAATTTGGGCCTATTTGGCAGAAGCTCTATACCCGAGTTGAGCAAGCTCATATAATAGTGCTTGGGTCCCAGACTCACAGTTTTCTTTGGTGTTGGCTGCCAGTAGCAGGTCATCCACGTATTGAAGCTGGGTGACTTTGGGATGTGTAGTTCTGACGTTGTTGAGATCTCTGTGGAGGGCTTCATCAAAGAGAGTGGGAGAGTTTTTGAACCCCTGTGGGAGTCTAGTCCAAGTTACTTGATCAGACGTTCCAGTTTCTGGGTCTACCCACTAGCAAGCAAACAGCAACTGACTATCTTTATGCAGAGGCAAACAAAAGATAGCATCTTTTAAGTCCAGAACAGTATACCATTTCTGCTAAGGGTTCAGAGTGATAAGCAGATTGTACGAATTAGTTACCGTGGAGTGAATGTCCTGCACTCTGTTATTAATCTCTCTTAGGTCTTGAATGGGGGATAGTCCCCAGTTCCTGGATTTTTTTACTGGGAGCAGGGGAGTCTTCCAGGCCGATTGACAGGGCCTTAGGACCCTAAGGCCAGATATTTCTGAATATGGGGCCTTATCCCATCTTTAGCTTTTCTGCTCAGAGGATATTGTTTGACATTGATTGGGGAGGCTGAGGTTTTTAACTCCACTGTTCTTGGAGGTTGTTTCACGGCTAGGCCTAACCTAGCCGTTTTTGCTCAGGTATCTGGGTAATCTGTTATCCATTTCTGGGGTAGCTTTCTTGTTTGAGCAGTCTTGGGGGGTGTGAAGAGTGGATGTTCATCTTCTACTGACATTTATAAAGCCAAGACTATAGGAGTTTTTACTGAAGGATTTAGAAATTTCATTTTGGGACCTTCGGGGTTAAAAGTTGTTTTGGCCTGGAGCTTACTGAGCAGATCTCTGCCCATCAATGGGGCCAGGCATTCTGGGATTACTAGGAAGGAGTGATGGATTTTTCCTTTCCCCATGTCCATGGTCCTCTTAGTTGTCTATGTCTGATATTTACTGCCATTAGCCCTTTGAACTAGAGACATTTTATTTGATAGTGTGCCCAGTGGGGCCTTAAGGGCTGAGTATACTGCTGCTGTATCCACTTCAAAGTTTACCTGGGTCCTCTCCACTTCAAAAGTTACCCTGAGCTTGGGGAAGGGATCTGAGCCCCGACGTTCTTAGTCATCCTTTTGAGTCAGAATGGCTGGCTGTCGTGGCTGTCTCTTTTCTAGGGCACTCTTTGGCCCAGTGACCTTTTTCTTTACAGTAGGCACAATGATCTGAGGCCAGGGGTGGCCTCTGGCGTGCGCCCAGGTTTCCATTCCTGTCTTCCTGTTTGTTAATTTCTGGCCTATTTATTGTTGTGACCAGGACCTTAGTCAATGCCTTAGTCTGTCTTTTGCATCTCTCATCTTCCCTTTGCTCCCTTTCTTTCTCTTTGTTTCTCTCATATAGTATACTTTCTCGGCTTCTCTGACTAAATCTCCCAAAGTCATATCTTGTGATCCCTCTAAGAGTTGTAACTTTCTTTTAATATCCAGGGCAGCTTGAGCAATGAAGGCCATCATGACAGATGCCTTTTGATCCTCTGCCTGAGGATCAATAGGAGTAAATCTCATATATGCCTCCTTAATTCTCTCTAGAAACATAGAGGGATATTTATCAGGCCCTTAAATTATCTCTCTTACCTTGGCCAAATTAGGTGGTTCCCTAGCGGCCGATTGGAAACCCAATATTAGGGCCTGGCAATAAGTGGACAGATGCTCCCTACCTTCAAAGGTGTTGGGGTTTCAGTTGGGTCAATTCAAGGGGAAGCTGGCTTTGATTATGTTGGGAAGTTGTGTTGGTCACACATCTGGTCCGAGAATATATTTTTTAGCTTCCAGGAGGTTTTTCTCTCATTCCTCTGCCGTAAAGAGAGTCCCTAGGATTTGTTGGCAGTCATCCCAAGTAGGCAAGTGTGAAAACCCCAGGGAGTTCTTTGAGTTCTTTTAGCCGGGCCAGCTTCCTCCAGGGAAGGAGGGGCTGTGTGTGACGCGGGGGAGTCATCTGGAGGGCACTGGGCCGGCCTAACTTCCTCCAATGGCAGAGAAGCAGAGTCAGCAGGGGAATCACTTAGAGGTTGTTGGGGGTTGGGGACAAGGGCAGGGGATAAGAAGGAGGAGGAGAGTCCAGTAGAATCTTGAGACTCAGGGAGAACAGAGGGTGGAGGAGGAGGAGCAGAGGGTTTGAGAGATAGAATCGTGGTGGAAGGAGTAGGAGCGTAGGCAGGGACAAGGAAAGGCTTCACCCATGGAGGAGGAGATTTGCAGAGGTCCTGCCAAGTTAAGATATATGGCTGTTGATCTGGATGGCTATGTGGCCTCAGCTGAAAGACAATATCTCTGATTTTTCAAATTAGTGGGAAGTAGAAACATCCTTCTGGGGGCCATCCAACTCCAAAGGTGTGTCATTCTGAGGCACAGAGAGTCTGCCAGGTCCAGCGTTTTAATGAAAAAGAAAGATTCTGGGCCCTTAAGCAGACTTTGGTCCAGTGATCAAGGGTCAGGGAGAGAAGTGTTGAAGTGCTCTGTCCCAAAATGAGAGATACACAAACAGTGAAAGCAACGACATACTACACAGACAAGACAAGACAATAAAGACAGACAATGGACGTCCAATACTGAGACAAGGACTGAGTAGCCCTCAAAACCTGATGGGCTTTCAATACCGAATCCGAAACAAAATATCACAGAGTCGAGGAGACTATTGTTCCTTGATTTCCTGAATCCTCTGGGGCGTCCCCCAGGGTTGTGGCCTGTGGCTCTGTGACACGTCTGTCAGCCACCGTCAGAGAGAGCTCATGCTCAACACCGATAGCGATTTTGCAAAACCCTAACCTGAAACCTGAAACCAGAAAGAGTCACCTTACTTACCCTGAAAGGAGCCCCTTGGGGGTCTTTCGTCCGCCACTGCTGGATCTCGCTGGTGCCTCCAGATGTAAAGATCGGGTGAGCGACAGAGGAAGAGACCACCAAGAGAATGTCTCATGCAACAGTAAAGGGTTTATTGGGAGACCAGCTTTCTGGGGCTCAGAGGTCACTTGAATAGAGCAGAGAGCAATGAAAACAGCTTAAGCAGAGCTTATATACTTTCCTTGGAGAGGGCAGGGAGGGAAGTTTATTGATGGGTCAGGGCAAGGGGGAGGTTTGTGTGCAAATGGGTGAGGGTGTGTATTCTGCAGTTTGGCAGTTGGGGACAGCACATTCTGGAAACAAGATTAGCAAACAGTCCTCAAGTTTCCAACAGTGTTTTGTTAAGCATACAGAAAAACAGGAAGTGACAAGTACCTATTTTATTAACCTTTCACCAATGCCTAAATGGAATGTGAGCATGGTTTACTAAAAACATCCATGTCCACGTTGCCTAATGCTCTCAAATCAATCTTATTTGTGACTACATATTTGTTTCTTCCTAAGATTATATATTGAACCTCAACCCTGTTGAAAATGACTAATCCTATCACTCACTTTGTATTTTGCCTGATTTCCTAATGTCTCTATTGATATCTGCTTTCCTACATATTTTCACGAGTTCATCATTGTGACTGACTCTTCACATGTGCTGACATTTACATTCACTCTCTATCCGAAATCCTATTGCTAAAGAACTTTTTGGTCGAAATCCTATACTCACTCTTTTTTTCTAAATCTACTGACTATCTTCCTAATCCTACCAACTATACCTTTTCGACTGGATGATCTCTTCTACAATCAATCATCCAAGGTACAAGATGTTAAGCCATTGTATATTGATTTATCTGAGACATCTATGCAGAATATAATTCAAAGCTAAGTATTCCAATCAACAGTCCAATGCCCTTCTTGGATTCAAATCTTATCTAGATTTCTGTGTTCATACATATATTTCACCAATATATTCTTGTAAATATCGCAAGTTCCCAATACCATTGTTTGTTCCTCAGTATGATTCCTAACCCAAATCGAACCTGTTATTACCCTAAACATACACTGTTCCCTTAAACTAAGTTTACAGATGAGCCAGGACAGAGTTTGTCTTACAATAGTAATGTAGGGGGTCTTCCACCTGCTGAGAACATCAAAGTTCCAGGCAGAAATGATACCCTGGAGAAGTTGCAGGCAGCTATGAAGGACCTAAGAGATCAAAAGTCATATTCCATGGCAAGCAACCTGGTCAGTATGAAGGGATGTGTCTGAATCAGTCTCTCCTTTCCTATTGTAGAGAAGACTGATCAAACCATACCTGCGTGGAAAGCTGTTCCCAGGTGCCTATGCTTGATATACCATTCTAACTTGTGAAAGTGTCACAGGAAGTAGGAGCAGCCTCCATCTCATGGGACCCTTGGAAGCAACTGTAAGTACAAAGTGGTGGCCAAGGCAGTGACTTCATTCAGTTCCTGAAGGAAGTGACCTCACCTCACTTCTTTGGTGATGGAAATCTCTGGACTTGTGATCCAGGAAGCCAGGCACCCAGAGCCAGTCCCAGTCCCAGTTCCAGTGGTCTCACTTGTTTGGATTTACCAAGGACAGAGTCAGTCTTCCTTGGTACCTACTGATATGAGGATTGTCAAATGCCAGAAGAGCTCTGAAGAGGGACCTTTCCTGAGAAAGCAGGTATTGGTTCAACACTGGCTCCTGAAAACTTCACAAAGTTGCCCAAGGAGACCAGATCTGAGACAGGACAGGCCATTTCAGGGGAACATAGTATGGCCCACCAGTTAGAGGACACTCTGGACAGTCACAGACCTACTTGTGTTAAAGAGGTGCCTTTTCGCGTGTGGGTGTGAGTTTGTGGTTTTCTCTCAATTACTGAGAATAGGTAGGAAAGGCTCTTTGTTTGGATTGGAGTGGACTGTTTCTAATAAGTCGTTTGACAGGGCTAGTGTTTCTATGTCTGTGTATCCCACTGTGTCTGTGGTTGTAGACATTAGACAAGAGAATGCATCAATGCATGTGTCCTGTCTAGTAGAAAACTCTCCAGTATTTATTCTGCCTAATTGATGAATGGACTGTGGTGTGCCTTATGGATGGGCAACACCTACTAACTTCCTAAGTTAATGTTTTCATCCTGAATTCTGGACACTCTCTAGTATAGGCTCATGGTTTTGTGTCCAAGATATGTACCATCTCCAAGATATGTGACATGTCCATATACTTGAGAGCTGTAGAGAATGGGAACATCTTAGAAAACTCAGATATCAGTGTGACCAGTAAACTCTCAGTGGAGAAACCCTGCTTTGGTTCATTTGCTTACCTATGGTTCTGTTGCCCTGAATTTCAGGAAGGTCTTTGCCTCAGGCCACCCCTTTGTGAAGCCTGAATAAAACAGTTTTCAAATGAAAATAAATGGGCATAACCTGTGGCTCTTTGCTTAATTGCTTTGGAAAGGGATGTGTCTGAATCAGCCTCTTGGCCCTGTATGAGGTTGTGGCTTAGATTCTCAGCACATGATGAATCTAAAGATAGATTCCATGTGTGCAATCAAAAGCAAAATGGCCAAAAATCTGTCATTGTTGATTAGTCTCTTGCCTTCCTCTGTTAGGTCCCTGACCTCTATCAAGTGAGAATAGGGATCTTTTGGGTCAAATGAGTTCTTTGAAGCCCTGAAGAGATGCCTGTGTTTTCTTATGACTCCAAATCACATAAAAAATCTATCGCTGAGAATCAATAGGCCTCAAATTGGAGAAGCAGAGCAGTATTAACGGCAGGTCTATTGGATCACTCCAGGTTCACAGGAAGGGTGTCCATGCCACCTTGACTTTAGGCAAATGAGGGGTAAGGGAGATTTTTTTGGACACTCTTTTGGGATGTGTCCCTCTTTGAAACCTCCAGCCACAGGTTATGATGAGTGTCTATATTTAATAAGATGAGGGCCATGTGGGAGTATTTTGGTTTAAATTGTGGTCATTCGTGTGGCAGTTGGAAGAGATGACTGGATCCACCTGGGCTTGAACTCTGGTGTCATTCCCCTGAAAGACTGAGTTCTGGATCAGACATCAAAGAAGTATTGCCATGAATTGTGTTGGGATTTTCGGAGGCCACACATGAGATTCGCCCTTGGAATCTGGGAACTAGGCCCAGGGTGGCTTACCACAGAGCACTGGGAATCTCAGCCAAGATATCACATAATTTTATTCTGAAAGACTTTGAAGCCATATTTACTAGTCAAAACACACATGGACCTCAATTGTAGACCTCAGTGGGCCTGGATTCTTGTGACCTTTTGGCCACTCTTTGGGAGGACTTGCCTGTGAGAGTTCTCCAAAACTTTCATTGAAATCAGCTTCCTCACCATTGAATGATTCCTGAATGAATTGAAACCCACAGTGCCTCCAACTTCATCCTTGAAAATTGACTAGATAAATACCATAAAATTTTTGAAATTCCAATGACCAGATGGCACTGGAGAACCTTTGGATGTCCTGTTGCTGATCATGACTGTACCAGACAGTCCATTGATTGACTGGATTTCATGAAAATTGTGGAGAACAGAGATGCCATTAAGTTGGTGCCTTCTTAGTAGTGGGACTAGAGCAGTGGTGAGCAAGTGTGTAATAAAACATCTGTTGTGGGGTCATGTGGATCTGCTATTGGCTTCCAAATCGCTGTGACTGACATGGTGCAGCTAGCAGACCCTTATATGTACAGACATCTTGTTATATGGAGAGGTTTCAGGGCAATGTTCAGAATCAGGTTGCTTTGGTCAAGGGGGCAACCTATGTGGTATACAAGCCCTGTTGGTGCATTATCCTGCAGACCCTGACCCACCACATTTGACAGAACTTCCTCCAGCATGGTGTCCCAGTTGAACGCATTTTATTTCCTGAAGCAAGTACCAAACTCTGAGTGCAGCAGCAAGAAACACTGTGAAAAGTGGAGGATGATGAAATGGCTTCACAGTCCACGTGGGGAGACACTTAGCCCCCAGTGGCCACAGATTACATACAAAGAGGGAATTCAGCACTGCTGCCTCATTTTCATTGTAAAATAAGAATCCATGTCCTCCAGGTCACATAGATGCAGACCCACTTTTGATGCTCTCACTACAAAGAGAATTCAGCACTGCTGCTTCATGTTCATTGGGAAATTATAACCATGTCCTCCAAATCACAGAGATGAAGACCCATCTTTGATGGTCTCACTAGAAAGGAACCTAAAGCTCCTGACAACTACATGTATTTCAAGTCCCCAACCTAAAGGCAGTTTCTCCAGACGTCTTTAGGCAGGCAAATCTCCATGTTTGTGGAGTTTTTACACTGTCCCTTATTTTTGGAAACTGTTCTATCATCTCCAAGGTTGTGAACTCCTGAGCATTTTCTATTTCAGATATGTATTTAAAGATTTTCTAACTCTTCTCCTCTAATTGTGTCTTACTTGGGGCGAAGGTAATGTCAAGGCATTGTTCTGGATGAGAGTAGAAAAATTTTTTGTGAAGCACATATTTGATAAACATTGGATTCTTCTTCTTATTTTCCATTCGAAATACTGAATCCCTGACACTAACTCATACCCTACTATAATATGACTACTAATCCTAATATGATGGAGAAAAATACCCAAGCTGAATGAATATGCAAGCATTTCAGAGAAGGCATGGCGTATAGTAGGACTTCCCTCTTGCACGATAAAGGGTAGGTTTTATAAATCTAGTCAGTTTTTAATTGAAATAGTCCTCCATGTGTTTTTAAAGTTAACAAATATGTGAATTCCTGTCTCCCATTCTCTGTAGCCTACTCAGCACATGTATTTTTATATGCACATATAGAATTCTACCTGGTAT
This sequence comes from Callospermophilus lateralis, assembly GCF_048772815.1. Lineage (NCBI taxonomy): Eukaryota > Metazoa > Chordata > Mammalia > Rodentia > Sciuridae > Callospermophilus > Callospermophilus lateralis. The sequence goes on along the minus strand of NW_027512724.1, from coordinate 365,324 downwards.
CACACGTACATACTTGTGAGGTAACTGAATTGGCAGATGCAAATTGTGAGAAGAGATCTCTCCTCCTAAACGCTGTTGGAACTGAAAATTCAAACAATGGGTGAGCTTCCTAGTAGAACAATGTTATACATAAATCCATGTTTAGTAAAATAAATAATTTTGCATCTGTGGATGATTTATATTACATGATGAATAGATATATAGATATTGATACTTTTTAATGTATTTTTTGTGGTTTTTAAATATATATAAATATATATATATAAATACATATATAAATATATATATATATATATATATATTTATATATATATTCACACTCTTCACATTTTATAAAATATGAAATATATGTGTCTTATATAACTCCGTAAATTCATTTATGTTCATGTATGTGGATTTATAATCAACTTTTCACAAGATTATTCTCAGAAATACTCATCCACCTGAAATACATATTTGTTTCCCAGTTCTGAAAAGTAACTTCAATAAATGGTGCTTACAAATCCTAATATTTCTAGAGTAAATGACCCAGTTTAACATCAATGCAAGTAGATTCCTATAGGACATGATTTCTATTTTGACGTTCATTATAATTCAACACTGGTACATTACTATTTCTTCAGTTTTTGCACATCATAAGATATATATTTCATCCACAAGTTCACAAATTTATAGGAATTTGTTTCACTTTCAGTCACTTCCTGCTTCATAACACATGTATTCCTCCATGTTACTTGACTGGTCTTTTCATGAGACTTCTTTCCAAACACATCATTTTCGATTTCCATAATCAATTTCGAAGCTAAACTCACACACTCTTCAAGATAAACCATAACATTAATATTACCATTAGATGTATAGCTGGTTGGAATAAATGTATGTATATCAATAAAAGATTTTCTGTATATTTTCACATTTCCGTTCAATGCATTATTTAATGTTGGAACCAGTTATGTTATTTATTCACAGTATGGTCTATTAATGCATTATCTCTATATTCAAAGACACAGTGTACACCTCTTTGTCCCCCCATACTAATTTTTACCTCTTCAAAATATTGCTCCCAGAAATGGTGGAAGAATTACTCATATCACCTTATCTATATCTATATTTATATATATTTTTTATCACAGTAATATTCTGGACACAAAAAGCAAAGAGCACAATCATGATTGTATCAAACCCTAAATGGAAAGTGAGCATGGATTACTAAAACAACAATGTCCAGGTTGCCAAATGCTCTCAGATGTAAATCCTATTGGTGACTACATATTTGTTTCTTCCTAAGATTATATATTATAGTTCGAGCCTGTTGAAAATGTCTAATCCTATCACTCACTTTATACTTTGCCTGATTTCCTAATATCTCAATTGATATCTGTTTTCCTACATATTTTCCCCAGTTCATCATTGTGTCTGACACTTCACATTTGGTGACATATACATTCACTGTCTACCCTAGACCCTATTGCTAAAGAAATTTTGGTCCAAATCCTATACTCACTCTTATTTCTAAACCTACTGACTATCTTCCTAATCCTACTGACTATTGCATTTTGACTCAATGTTCAATTCGACAATCAATCGTCCAAGGTATAAGGTCCTAAGCCATTGTATTTCAATTTATCTGAGACATATATACAGAAAATTATTAAAACCTAAGTATCCCACTCAAGGGCCCAATGCCCTTCTCGTTTCAAATCTTACCTAGGTTTCTGTTTTTATACTTATATTTCAGCTATATATTCTTGTAAATATCACAGGTTCCCAATACCATTATTCATCCGGCAGAGAGATGCTTAACCCAAATAAAACATGTTATTAATCCTAAACACACACTGTTCCCTCAATCTAACTTTACAAAAGAGGAGGGACAGAGTTGGTCTTACAATACTGGAATGTAGGGGATCTTCCACCTGCTGAGAACATCAAAGGTCCATGCAGAAATGACCCCTGGATAAGATATAGGCAGCTATGAAGGACATGAGAAAGCAAAAGTTAAATTCTATGGCAAACAACCTGGTCATGATGAAGGGATGTGTCTGAATCAACCTCTAAATATAGAGAAGATGGACCAAACAAGGCCTGTGTGAAGAGCTGTTCACAGGTGCCTATGGTTGATATACCATTCTAACTTGTGAAAGTGTCACAGAAAGTAGGGGCAGCCTGCATCTCATGGGACCCTTAGAAGTAACTGTTAGGACAAAGAGGTTGCCAAGGCAGTGACCTCATTCAGTTTCGGAAGGAAGTGACCTCACCTCACCTCCTTGTCGATGGAACTCTCTGAACTTGTGATCCAGGAAGAGACACACCCAGAGGCACTCGCAGTCCCAGTTCCAGTGGTCTCACTTGTTTCAATTTACCAAGGACAGAGTCAGTCTTTCTTAGTTCCTACTGATGTGAGGATGGCCAAATGCCAGGAAAGCTCTGAGGAGGGGACTTTCCTGAGAAAGCAGGTAGTGGCTCACCCATGGCTCCTGACTACTTCACAGAGTTGGCCAAGGAGACCAGATTTGAGACAGGAGAGGCCATTTGGGGGGAATATAATATGGCCCATCAGTCTGAGGACACTCCAGATAGTCACAGACCTACTTGGGCAAAAGAGGTGCCTTTGTGGGTGTGGATGTGTGTTTCTGGTTTTGTCTCATGTCCTGAGAATAGGTAGGAAAGGCTGTTTGTTTGGATTGGCGTTGACTGTTTCTAGTAAGTCGTTTGACAAGTCAAGTGCTTCTATATCTGTGCATCCCACTCTGTCCGTGATTGTAGACATTAGTAAAGAGAATGCATCAATGGATGTGTCCTGTCTAGTAGAAAGCTTCCAGGCATTCATCCTGCCAAATTTATGAATGGACTGTGGCTTGCCTTATCGAAGGGTAACACCTGCTATCTTCCAAAGTTTCTGTTTTCTTCCTGAATTCTTGCCACTCTCCAGAATAGCCTCATGGTTTTGTGTCCAAGATATGTACCACCTACAAGTTCTGTGATATGGCCATGTTCTGGATAACTGACGGCAATGGCGAGCATCTCAGAAAACTCAGATATCAGTGTGACCAGGAAAGTCTCAGTGGAGAAATCCTGCTTTGTGCCTTTTGTTTACCTCTTGTTTGTTGCCCTGAATTTCAGGAAGGTCTTTCCCTCAGGCCACTCCTTTGTGAAGCCTGAAGAAAACAGTTTCAAATGGAAATGAATGGGATTCACCTGTGGCTCTTTGCTTATTTGCTTCGGAAATGGATGTGTCTGAATCAGACTCTTGGCCCTGTGTGAGGCTGTGGTTAGATTCTCAGCACCTGATGGATCCCATGTTTTCATCCAAACCCAAAATGGCCAAAAGAGCAGTCATTGTGGATGAAGTCTCTCGCCTTCCTCTGTAAGGTTCCTGAACTTCATCAAGTGAGAATAGGGATCCTTTGGGTCAAATGAGTTCTTCAAAGCCCTGAAGAGGGAAGCCCATAGGTGCTTGGGTTTTCTCATGTTTCTAATTCACATAAAGAATCTAAACCCCACAGTCAGTATTCCTCAAATTGGAGAAAAAGAGCAGTATTAACGGAAGGCCTACTCGATTACTCCTGGTTCACAGGAAGGTGTTCAGGCCACCCAGACTTTAGGCAAATGAGGGGAAAGGGAGCTTATTTTGGACACTGTCTTGGGCTGCGCCCCTCATGGAAACCTCTAGTCAGAGGTTATAATGAGTGTCTATATGGAAGAAGATGACGGCCATGCGGAAGTGTTTTGGTTTTAATTGTGGTTATTAGTTTGACGGTTGGAAATGATGACTGGCTCCACCTGGGCTTGAACTCTGCTGTAATTCTCCTTACAGACTGAGTTCTGGAACTGACCTCAGAGAAGTATTGCCATGAGTTGTGTTGGGATTTTAGGAGGCCATGCATGAGAGTCACCCTTGGAATTGAGATGTGTGCCGAGGAAGGCTTTCCACAAGGCACGGGGAATCTCAGCAAGGATATCACATGATTTTATTCTGACAAACTTGGCAGCCATAGTTGAGAGTCAAAACACACATGGACCTCACATTGTAGACCTCAATGGGCCTGGCTTCATGTGACCATTTGGCCACTCTTTGAGAAGACTTGCCTGTGTGTGTTCTCCTGTGCTTTCATTAAAATGAGCTTCCTCAACATTTAATGGTTCCTGAATAAATTGAAAATCATAGTGCCTCCAAATTCATCCACGAACAATGGCTAGATAAATACCATGGAATTTTTGAAATTTTCATGTCCAGGTGTCACTGGAGAACCTTTTGATGTCCATTTGCTGATCATGAGTATTCCAGACAATTCGTTGATTGACTGGATTTCATGAAAAATGGTGTAGAACAGAGATGCCAGTAAGTTGGAGCCTCCTTAGTAGCGGGTCTAGAGCAGTGATGGGCAGGTGTGTGATACAACATCTGTGTTGGGGCCATGTGGATCTGCCATTGGCTTCCAAATGGCTTGTGACTGACATGGTGCAGCTAGCAGACCCTTATATGTTAAGGCATCTTGTTATATGGAGAGGGTCAGGGCAATGTTCAGAATCCAGTTGCTATGGGCCTGGGGGCAAGCTATGTGAGATAGAAGCCTGATTGGTGCATTCTCCTGCAGACCCTGACCCACCGCATGTGACAGAACTCCCTCCAGCATTATGTCCCAGTTGAACTTCTTGTATTTCGTGAAGCAAATACTCAACTCCCAGTGAAGCAGCAAGACACACCAGGAAAACTAGAGGATGACCAAATGGCTTCACAGTCTACACGGAGAGACACTAAGACCGCAGTTGCCACAGTTTACCTACAAAGTGAGAATTCAGCACTGCTGCCTCATGTTCATTGAAAAATAAGATACCATGTCCTCCAGGTCACATAGATGCAGACCCAATTTTGGTGCTCTCACTACATAGGAAGCTAAAGCTCCTGACAACAACATATATTTCAAGTGCCCAAACTCAGAGGCAGTTTCTCAAGATGTCTTTAGGCCTGCAGAGCTCCATGTTTGTGGAGTGTTTACCCTGTCCCTTACTTTTGGAAACTCCTCTACCACCTCCAAGGTTGTGAACTCCTGAGCATATTCCGTTCCAGATATGTATTCCCAGATTTTCTAACTCTTCTCCTCTAATTGTGCATTACTTCAGGCGAGGGTAATATCAAGGAATTGTTCTGGATGAGAGTGGGAAGATTTTTGTGTAGCACATATTTGAAAACACATTGGGTTTATTTTCCTATTTTCCATTAGGAATAATGAATCTCTGACACTAACCCATACCCTACTAGACTCTGACTACTAATCCTAATATGATGGAGAATAGTAACTCAAACAGAATAGAAATACAAGCAGTTCAGAGGAGGCATGGTGTATATTTGGACTTCCCTTTTTCATTATATAGGATAGGAGTTATAAATAAGTCAATGTTTATTGAAATAGTTCACCATGTGTTTTTAAAGTTAAGAAATATGTCAATTCCTGTCTCTCTTTAGCCTTTTTCAGCTCATGTATTATTACATGCACATATAGAATCCTACCTGGTATCACACGTACCTTCTTCTGAGGTGGGTGACTTGGCACATACAAATTGTGAGAAAAGATCACTCCTCCTAAACGCTGTTGGAACTGAAAATTCAACCTAAGTGTGAGCTTCCAAGTTGAACAACATTATACATAAATCCATTTTTAGTAAAATGTATATTTTTGGATATGTGGAAGATATATATTTCATGATGAATTTCGATTGGCATATATACTGCTTCTTTTTAATGTCTGTGTGTGTGTGTTTGTGTGTGTGTATATATATATATATAAATATATATATATATATATATATATATATACTCTCCAGATTTTTCAAAATATAAAATATATGTGTCTTATTATACACTCCCTAAAATCATTCATATTCATGTATGTGGATTTATAATCAACTTTTCACAAGATTATTCTCCGAAATATTCATACACCTGAAATTCATATTTGTTTTCTAAAACTGAAAAATGACTTCAGTAAATGGTGCATACAAATCATAATATTTCGTCATTGCAAGATGGCCACGAATAGAGTGCATCACACCAAGTGTACTGCACCACTGCACAGGTGAATAACGAGTTAGAGTGACAAAAAAACTATCTTGTTAGGAAATTACAGCAAAATGGGGGTGCACCAAAACCTAGAAGAAGGATTTCTAGCACCATGGTCCGGTAATTGAGTCTCAAACACGAGCCAAATGTGCGACCCGAGATCCCATTTGACTGATCCGCGCGGCCCACCCAGTGGCTAAAGACGGTGCGGCACCACCGAGATGGGTCCAATAAGCAGGGAGAAACGTTGATGAGGATTCTGTGGAATCCTGCCGGTAGAGCCCCCACTGAGCCCTGAGCTGAGTTCAGGATTTCAGACAGGGAAGGAAGCGGTACAGTTCTATCTCCCACAATGGAAACTCTTCCAAGGAAACCAATGGCCATCATCTTGGAGAGCTGAAGTAACCACAGCCACTCTCCTACAGATTACAACAATAAAACAGGAGTGTGTTATTCAGCTCATCTCCCATATATCGGGGAATTCGCATAAAATCTCTCCTAGGATTTCCGGGGGAGAGATTATCAGAGCGAGCCTGCATAAAGATGGGGGAAAACAAGAGGCAACTGACCTTCAACTCCCCCTCTCATCAACTGTGAAAATAAAACCTGTCTAACCAGTGCTGGGGGAGGGGCAAGTGGAAAAAATCAAAACAATAGAGTGTCTGGCTTCCCAATAGACACCCTCCACAACCAACAAACGGCAGGCCCAGAGTACAGTTTGAACTGCCGAGAGCCATCACTCAGGGGAAATCTGGTCTTGCAGGAAAAACCAGGACTAGCAGGAGAAACCAGAGGACTAGAGGCCAGGCCCTTGTGACTGGGCAGCGGGAGACTGCAGGCCCACAGGCGACAGTCCACCCGCTGCCCGCGTGACAAGGCGGGTTGGGAACGCCCTGCCGCCGGCGACCGACCGCACCACTGGGTGGCTAGAGATCGCCCACCCGCCAGTGACAGCCCACCTGCTGCACAAGTGACTGGGCAGCTGGAGACCGCCTGCCTGCCAGTGACCCGGAGCTGAAACCAACAAGTGACAGTACAGTCCCACCCCCCTATACGGACACCTCAGCAAGGAGCCTTGGGCCTGCCAAAACAGAGAGGTGACGTCACTGGAGTTCGGCCTTCGGAATTTCTTCCAAGCGGAATCCACTTTAGCATGCATAGTCTACCAACACAAAGGAGAGACAACAGAGGCATACAACACCAAAACAAATCTCTAGAATAAAGCAGAAACACAGCAATCAAATAGAGCTGGAAAGTAACATGAACATCATGAAAAAACAATGGAATAAAAGGAGTACAAACAATGCAGGACAACTTAATTCTACAGGAGGACCTAGAAGCACCAGAAACAGGGATAGGGAAAGAAATCAAGGCATACTTAACTCAGATGGAAAGAAATATTAGAGAAGACATGAGGCAGCAAGTCCAAGGAATAAAAGTATATTTTGAAAATGAATTAAACAAACAAATTCAAATGGCAAAAAATGAGCTTTACCAAAAAATAGAGACCTTAAAAAAATTCAAACAGTAATTCTAGAAATGCAGGAAACTATAAACCAAATTAAAAACTCAAACCAGAATATTACAAATAGAGTAGATCAAGTAGAAGTCAGAAAATCAGAAAATGAAGACAAAGTTTATCAACTTGAAAAGAATATAGTCAACACATAAAAGATGCTTAAATCTATTCAAGAGATAAGGCATGTCAAAAAAAAAAAACTTGAGAGTCATCAGGATAGAAGAAGGCATAGAGATTCAAACCAAAGGAATGGACAACATATTAAATGAAATAATTCTAGAAAACATCCCAGAGATGAAAGATGGATTGGATTGCCAAATCCTGGAAGCCTACAGGACCCCAAACATTCAAAAACATAATAGACCAAATCCAAGACATATAATTATGAAGATAGCCAACATACAGAACAAGGAGACAATATTAAATGCTTATAAGAGAAAGGAGGCAGATTACATTCAGGGGTAAACCAATTAGGTTAACGACTGATTTTTCATCACAGACTTTGAAAGAGAGAAGATCCTAGAACAATGTATTTCAAATGCTGAAAAATAATGGATTCCAACCAAGAACACTGTACCCAGCAAAATTAAGCTTCAGATTTGAAAATGAAATTAAAGTCTTTCATAATAAACAAAAGCTAAAAGAATATGCAGCCAGAAAACCAGCACTGCAAAGCATTTTGAGAAAAATACTACAAGAAGAAGAATTGAAAAATAGTGCCCAAAACTAACAGCAGGAGGTATTTCAGTAAAGGGGGAGGAAAATAACCAAAAAAGTAAAAACTAGCCAAACTAAAATATAATAAATAAATAAACATGACTGGAAGTACAAATCATATTTCAATTGTAACCTTAAATGTTAATGGCCAAAACTCACCAATCAAGAGACATGGGCTAGTAACGTGGAAAAAAAAATCCAACAATATGTTGTCTTCAGGAGACCCATATGATAGGAAAAGACATACACAGGCTGAAGGTAAAAGTTTGGGAAAAATCATACCACTCACATGGCCCTCGGAAGCAAGAAGGAGTGGCCATACTCATATGGAATAAAATCAACTTCAAACCTAAGTAAATCAAAGGGATAAAGAAGAACACTATATTCTTTTAGAAGGAACCATCCACCAACAAGACTAACAATTATCAATTTGTATGCACCAAGCAATGGAATTGCAACGTTCATAAAACAAACTCCCCTCAAGTTCAAGAGTCACATAGACTACAACACAATAATTATGGGTGAATTCAACACACCACTCTTGGCATTGGACAGATCCTCTAGAGAGAAACTGAATAAAGAAACTATAGAACTCAACAGCACAATCGATAACCTAGACTTAACAGACATATAGAATATATCAACCATCATCAAGTAGATACACGTTCTTCTCAGTAGCAGCACATTGATCCTACTCAAAGATAGACCATATATTCTGCCATAGGGCAATTCTTAGTAAATATAAAGGCATGGAAATAATACCATGCACCATATCTGATCATAATGGAATGAAACGGGAAATCAATGATAAAAGAAGGAAGGAAAAATCCTGCATCACATGGAAAATGAACAACATGCTACTGAATGATCAATGGGTAACAGAAGACATAAAGGAGGAGATAAAAAAATTCTTAGAGACAAATGACAATACAGACACAATGTACCGGAATCTATGGGACACAGTGAAAGCAGTTTTAAGAGGGAAATTCATTTATTGGAGTTCTTTCCTCAAAAAAAGAAAAACCAGCAAATAAATGAACTCATGCAACACCTCAAAAACCTAGAAAAGGAAGAGCAAAACAACAGCAAATGTAGTAGAAGACAAGAAATAATCAAATTTAGAGAAGAAATCAACAAAATTGAAACAAAGAAAAACATTGAAAAAATTGATAAAACTAAAAGTTGGTTTTTTGAAAAAATAAATAAGATCGACAGGCCCTTAGCCATACTAATGAACAGAAGAAGAGAGAGAACTCAAATTACTAAAATACGGGATGAAAAAGGCAATATCACAACAGACACTACAGAAATAAAGAAGATAGTTAGAAAGTATTGTGAAACACTATATTCCAATAAAATTGAAGATAGTGAAGGTATTGATAAATTTCTTAAGTCATACGATCTGCCCAGATTGAGTCAGGAAGACACACACAATTTAAACAGACCAATAACAAAGGAAGAAATAGAAGAACCATCAAAGGACTGCCAACCAAACAAAACCCTGGACTCAATGGGTATACAGCGGAGTTATACAAAACCTTCAAAGAAGAACTAATACCAATATTATTCAAGCTATTTCAAGAAAAACAAAAAGAAAGAGCTCTTCCAAATTCATTCTATGAGGCCAACATCACCCTGATCCCGAAACCAGACAAAGACACTTTAAAGAAAGAAAACTACAGAACAATATCTCTAATGAACTTGGATGCAAAAATTCTCAATAAAATCCTGGCGAATCGAATACAGAAGCATATCAAATAAATTGTGCTTCATGATCAAGTAGGATTCATCCCTGCGATGCAAGGCTGGTTCAATATATGGAAATCAATAAATGTAATCCACCACATCAATAGACTTAAAGACAAGAACCATATGATCATCTCCATTGATGCAGAAAAAGCATTCGACAAACTACAGCATCCCTTTATGTTCAAAACACTATAAAAACTAGGGATAAAAGGAACTTACCTCAACATGGTAAAAGCTATATATGCTAAATATCAGGCTAGCTTCATCCTAAATAGAGAAAAGCTGAAGAAATTCCCTCTAAAATCTGGAACAAGACAGGGATGCCCTCTATCACCACTTCTATTCAATTAAGTTCTAGAAATACTAGCCAGAGCAATTAGACAGACAAAAGAAAATAAAGGCATAAAAATAGGAAAGGAAGAATTTAAATTATCGCTATTTGTAGATGACATGATAATATATTTAACAGACCCAAAAGGGTCTACAAAGAAACGGCTTGAGTAAATAAATGAATTCATCAAAGTGGCAGGATATAAAATCAACACACATAAATCAAAGGCATTTTTGTATATCAGCAACAAAACTTCTGAAATGGAAATGAGGAAAACCACTCCATTCACAATATCCTCAAATAAAATAAAATACTTTGGAATCAACCTAACAAAAGAGGTGAAAGATTTATATAATGAAAACTACAGAACTCTAAAGAGAGAGATAAAAGAAGATCTTAGAAGATGGAAAAATGAACCCTGTACATGGATAGGCAGAAATAACATTATCAAAATGGCAATATTACCCAAAGTTCTCTACAGGTTTAAAGTGATGCCAATCAAAATCCCAACAGCATTTCTTGTAGAAAAAGATAAAGCAATCATGAAATTCTTATGGAAAAACAAAAGACCCAGAATAGCGAAAGCAACTCTAAGCAGTAAGTGTGAATCTGGAGTTATAGCGATATCAGAGTTCAAACTGTACTACAAAGCAATAGTACCAAACACAGTGTGGTACTGGTACCAAAACAGGCAGGTGGACCAATGGTACAGAACAGAGGACACAGAAACCAATCCACAAAATTACAACTTTCTTATATTTGATAAAGGGGCTAAAAGCATGCAATGGAGAAAGAATAGCATCTTCAACAAATGGTGCTGGGAAAATTGGAAATCCATATGCAAATAAATGAAACTGAATTTCTTTCTCTTGCCATGCACAAAGGTTAACTCAAAATGGATCAAGAAGCTAGATATAAAATCAGAGACACTGCGTCTGATAGAAAAAAAGTTGGTTACGATCTTCATACTGTGGGGTCGGGCTCCAAATTCCATAATAAGACTCCCATAGCCCAAGAGTTAATAACAAGAATAAACAAATTGGACTTACTTAAACTATAAAGTTTTTTCTCAGCAAGAGAAACAATAAGAGAGGTAAAGAGAGAGCCTACATCCTGGGAACAAATTTTTACCCCTCACACTTCAGATAGAGCCCTAATATCCAGAATATACAAAGAACTCAAAAAATTAAACAATAAGATAACAAATAATGTAATCAACAAATGGGACAAGGAACTGAACAGACACTTCACAGAGGAAGACATACAATCCATCAACAAGTACATGAAAAAATGCTCACCATCTCTAGCAGTCAGAGAAATGCAAATCAAAACCACCCTAAGATACCATCTCACTCCAGTAAGATTTGCAGCTATTATGAAGTCACAGAACAACAAGTGTTGACGAGGATGTGGGGAAAAGGGTACACTTGTACACTGCTGGTGGGACTGCAAATTGGTGAAGCAAACTTTGAAAGCAGAATGGAGATTCCTGGGAAAACTTGGAATGGATCCACCCTTTGAACCAGCTTTTGCCCTTCTCAGACTATTCCCTGAGGATCTTAAAAGAGCGTACTATAGGGATACTGCCACATCAATGATCATAGTGGCACAATTCAAAATAGGTAGACTGTGGAAACAAACTAGATGCCCTTCAATATATGAATGGATAAAAAAAATGTGGCATCTATACACAATGGAGTATTATGCAGCACTAAAAAATGACAAAATCATAGAATTTGTAGGGAAATGGAATGCATTAGAGCAGATTATGCTAAGAGAAGGTAGCCACTCTTTAAAAAACAAAAGTCAAATGTCTTCTTTGATATAAAGAGAGCAACTAAGAATAGAACAGGGAGAAAGAACTTGAGGAAAAGATTAACATTAATCAAAGATGAGAGAGGAAAGCAAAAGGGAGAGAGAATGGAAACCATATGGAAATGGTAGGAGACCCTCAATGTTACACAAAATTACATATAAGAGGTAGTGAGGGGAAAGGGGGGTGGAATAGGGAGAGAAGTGAAAAACAGCAGATGAGGTAGAGAGGGAAGATGGGAGGGGAGGGGAGGGAAGATAGTAGGGGATAGGAAATGTAGCACAATACAACAGTCACTTATATGACATTTTGTAAAAATATGAATGTGTAACCATTGTGATTCTGCAACTCGTATTTGGGGAAAATTGGGAGTTCATAACCCAATTGAGTCAAATGTATGAAAGATGATATACCATGAGCTTTGTAATGTTTTGAACAACCAATAAAAAATAAATAAATAAAGGTTTAAAATTGAGTGGGAAGATATCAGCTAAAAAAGTGTTGAGATGCATTCATTTTGCTAAGCAGAAACTTTGTTTAGTTGTATCTATTACAAATTTATTGTACCAGAAAACTGGTTTTAAAAATGCACATAATTGAGAATAAAGGTTAATCCACCTACCCTCCTGAAAAATTCATAGTATTTCCTATATTTTTCATATTTCATTTTTTAGTGAATATTTTGTCATGGACCAGTTCTAGTCTTAGGCTATTCTTCCAGAATACTAACTCAACTGACAAGTTGGTACAATGTGTTGGATTGTTCTTTTCATCTTTTATTTAATAGTTTCTAACTGATAATGTGTATTTTTTCTTATCTTTATTTGGACATACAACCCAACTGTATCTTTGCATTTTATGTTTTACTGGGAAAGAGACTCATCAAAAGCTCTGTATTATATGTATCAGTAATCAAACATTTAGAGATCGCAATTATTCTTAATTTTGCCTGAAAATATCTTTGTACCATTTTTCTTATAAAGATTTAGAATTATTAATACTGCCCCTACTGTAATAAGTAACTACTTACAAAAAGGATTAAACAATTGACTTTATATCAATTATGAATATGAAAATTACTAAAATAAGTATTTTTTAATTAACACACAATTGATAGAAATTGAAATCACAAGAAGGCCATTTGAAATGTCAGTGCATATGGTCCTTAAATAATTGGTTGTTCAAAAAAAATTTCTCTAATTCATAAGAGTTAATATGCCATATTACAACTTAATGTGATATAAAACCTTAAATTATCAGTATTCATAAATAAGAATGATACCTGTTAACTTAAACATGTTTATTTGATTTTCACTGTAAGATGTTAATTCTGGAAGACTTGAAAATTAAGAAAGACTTGGTATATATTATTTCTAACAGGCTAATCAAAGTAATTTTAAATATATATGTATATATATATGTAATACATGTGAATGAATATGGATGCATATGTATAATAAATGTATTGTAATATATCTATCAGGTGATTATAATTTTTAAATTTTCTCAAGAAAAAAGAATGACTATAAAATCAATTTTAAATGTAAATTTCATAGCATACTAGTGTTTGTAATGACATGAGAGAAAAATACATAAGGAGGGAAAGTGAAAAAGAATAGAGAGAAGGGGGAAAACGAATAAGAAAGTGAGTAATGAAAAGGGTGAGGAGTGTTTGATGATAAGATAAAGTGGAGGAGCTGGGTTTCTGGCTCAGTGTTAACATGCTTGTCTAGCATGTGTGAGGCACTGGGTTATATTCTCATCACCACATACAAATAAATAAAATGAAGGTCTATGAACAACTGAAAAAATAAAAAATGAAAAAGGAGCAATATTACCAAAATTCCAAGTTTTTATGAATGTTAAATAAAAAACAATTATGTTACATAGCCTTATGCAATTTCTAGACTCCCCAAAATAGTCATTAAATGTTAGATTATTAGTGCTATAACTGAAAATCTATTGCTCTTTCCTCTACATTCTGTGGCATGCTAGTGCTAAAATAAAGTGTATTATGACACCAAAAAAAATCAAATATTTCTACAGTAACTGACCCAGTTTAACATCAATGCATGAAGATTCCTATGGGATATAATGTGTATTTTGACGTTCATTTTCATTCAAAACTGGTACATTACTATTTCTCCAGTTTATGCACATGATAGGATGTATATTTCATCCACAATTTAGCAAATTTATACGCATTTGTTTTACTTTCCATCACTTCCTGCTTCAGAACACATGGATTACTCCATGTTTCTTGACTGCTCTTTTTAAGAGGCTTCTTTATAAACACATTGTTTTCGATTTCCATTATCAATTTTGAAGCAAAACTCACACAACCGTCATGATAAACCATAACCCTAATATTATCATTAGATATAAAACTGGTTGGAATGAATGATTGTATTTCAATATAAGATTTCTTGTATACTTTCAGATATCAATTTAATCCATTATGTAAAGTGGAACCAGTAATATTATTTATTCACAGTATGGTCTATTCATGCATTATCTCTATATTGATAGACACAGGGTACACCTCTGTGTACGCCCAATAATAATTTGTATATCTTCAAAATATTGCTCCCAGAAATGGTGGAAGAAATACTCATGTCAACTGATTTATACATACATTTTATCACAGTAGTATTCTGGACACAAAATGCAAAGGTCACACTTAGGATTCTCCCAAAATCATAAATGGAAAGTGAACATGGATTACTAAACTAATCCATGTCCAGGTTGCCTAATGCTCTCAAATGTCAATCATATTGGTGACTACATATGTGTTTCTTCTGAAGATTACATTTTCAATCTCAACCCTGTTGAGAATGTCTAAACCTATGACTCATTTTATAATTTGCCTGATTTCTTAATCTCTATTGATATCTGCTTTCCTACTATTTTCCCCAGTTCATCATTGTGACTGACTTTTCACATGTGCCGACATATATATTCAATCTCTACCCGACACCCTATTGCTAAAGAACTTTTGGTGAAAATCCTATACTCAATCTTCTTCCTAAACCTACCGACTATCTTCCTAATCCTAGCGACAAATCCTTTTTGACTGGATGTTCTCTTCGTTATTCAATCATCCAAGGTGCAAATTCCTGTTCCATTGTATATCGCTTTATCTGAGACATATGTGCAGTACATAAGTCAAAGCTAATTAAACCACTCAAGGGGCAAATGCCCTTCTGGGCTTCAAATCATACCTAGATTTCTTTTTCCATACTTATATTTCACCCACAAGTTAGCAAAATTATTTGCATTTTTGTCACTTTCAATTACTTCCTACTTCAGAACACATGCATTCCTCTATGTTTCTTGACTGGTCTTTTCATGAGACTTCTTTCCAAACACATTATTTTCCATTTCCATACTCACTTTTGAAGCAGAACTCACACACCTTTCATGATAAAATATAACCCTAATATTACCATTTGATGTATAACTCATTGGAATGAATGATTCTATATAAATATAAGATTTCTTATATATTTTTAAATATCAATTCTATCAATCCATTATTTAAAGTGGAATCAGTTATATTATTTATTCACAGTATTGTCAATTCATGCATTACTTCTATATTCATAGACACAGGGTACACCTCTGTGTACGCCCAATAATAATTTGTATATCTTCAAAATATTGCTCCCAGAAATGGTGGAAGAAATACTCATGTTAACTGATTTATACATACATTTTATCACAGTAGTATTCTGGATACAAAATGCAAAGGTCACACTTAGGATTCTCCCAAAAGCCTAAATGGAAAGTGAACATGGATTACTAAAATCATCCATGTCCAGGTTGCCTAATGCTCTCAAATGTCGATCTTATTGGGGATTACATATTTGTTTCTTCCTAAGATTATATATTGAAACTCAACCCTGTTGATAATGTCTAATCCTATCACTCACTTTGTACTTTGCCTGATTTCCTAATGTCTCTATTGATATCTGCTTTCCTACATATTTTCCACATTTCATCATTGTGACTCATTCTTCACATGTGCTGACATTTACATTCACTCTCTAACCGAAACCCTATTGCTAAAGAACTTTTGGTCCAAATCCTATGCTCACTCTTCTTCCTAAACCTACGGACTATATTCCTAATCCTACCGACTATCCCTTTTTGACTGGATGTTCTATTCTACATTCAATCATCCAAGTAACGGTCGGGCGAGCGTCGGAAGAAGAGACCACCAAGTGTCTATCTCATGTAACAGCAAAGGGTTTATTGGGGGTCCAGCATGCTGGGGCTCAGAGTTCACTTGAAAAGAGTAGAGAGCCCTGAGAACAGCTTAAGCAGATGTTATAAACTTTTCCTTGCGAGTGCAGGGAGGGAAGTTAATTGATGTGTCAGGGAGAGTGTTCAGTTTGCATGCAACCTGGTGGGGGAGTACATTCTGCAGTTTGGCAGTTGTGGACAGCACATTCTGGGAACAAGATTGGCAAAAATTTCTCAAGATTTCAACAGTGTTTTTTTAAGTGTACAGAAAAACAGGAAGTGACAACTACATATTTTATTAACCTTTCATTCGACACTTCTTTTTCTGGCTACTTTTAATCATAAATATGATCATTGGGTGGTGTCACATTCCATGTCTGCTAGTGGGGTATTACCATTAGTTTAACTTGTCCAATTTGAGCCTGGAGAAAATAAATTACATGGTTGAGCAAGCAGGGTTTTATAGTTAGCAATAATGTGAGGATTATTATTGCACCCGCCAGGGTTGATAAATGCGTAGTTAACCAGGGGGACTTTGTGAACCAAGATTCAAACCACCCTTTTTGGGCCTCTCTCTCTCGTTGACGCTCTTCAAGTCGTCATTTTAATTTACTCATAGATTTTTTTACAACTCCAGTATGGTTGGCATAAAAACAACATTCTTCCATCAATGCAAAACAAAGGCCCTCTTCTCTCATGAAGAGAAATTCCAATCCTCGACTGTTCTGTAAAACAACTTCAGAGAGATAGGTTAAAGATTCCTGCAATGCTGTGACGGAGGTTTCTAATATCTTTAAGTTTTGGCCTATTGCTGCTTCTATTTGGGTCATTTGTTTTGTCCCATGGACCAAGGCAGTGGTTCTTGTGCCCACCCCTGCAGCAACATGTATTCCTAATAGGATGGCGAAAGTGAGGGATATATGTTCCCAGTGGAACCAGGTTTTATGCCCCCCTATTTGATCTTCAAATGAACCTGTGTCATGATAGAGCACTCTGGGAAACATTTGCACAACTACACAATTAATCACATCTTTTGACCACTTCATGAAAACATAAACAATGTTTTAAGTATATAGAATTATACTGTTGTAGGGATGGACAAGGCAAGGCACCTAAGATAGTACCAAAGACAGGAAAACAGTCCTATTTGTTTGCAACCATATTCAGAGGGCATTACTTCTGTTGTAATCAATTAAATCCCCGGAATCCCAAGTTTAGGTAGTTTCAGAATTTTGTACCCAACATATAAGGGAAGGGGCTCAGAAGTTCACAGTCTTAAGAAGTTCACAAGAAGCCGTTTGTCTTCTTTTTTTTTTTCCTCTGTTCTGGGAAAGTTACCCTTCCAAGGACACCTGGGTGAGGGAGAGCTTTATATTCCCTTTATTTTTCCCCCTGCCAACTGTTACCATGGAGCCCAGTTGGTAACTTCTTTATCTTACAAATGTAGCCATCTATGTGAAGCCTCAGCTCAAGGCCAAGGCCTTGTTCACATATTTTGTGAAAAATTAGTATGGGGGTGTCTAGCTTAGGATTGCAGATTTTTTTTAGCCAGTGGCCAAGTAGAATAGGGCAACACGAAAAGTGGAATTTTATCTACTTAGAAATCTTTTATTGGGACTCTTTTGCTGAAATTCCTAAATTCAGCTATGTTGGAGATTTCTGGAGAAGGTCAGTTAAGACTTTTCTGTGGGCCTGGTACAGAGGGGGAAGACGGGGAAGGCATGGCTGTGAGCAGTTCCGTGGATCTGAGAATGAGGTAGGAGAAATGTAAAAGAATAATGGAAAAGGGGTTTTGGATTTTTCTAGGAACAAATCTTGAGCAGTACAACAGGTACAGCAGAGGGTAAGATGGGAGTTAGTATCCCAAAAAGCATTTGAGGGACTTTAAATACTTAGTAATATGTTTTCAGTGATGAAAAAGCAACTTTAAAGGCCATTTACATTGCATCTTGGATAAGGGTGTGAGGGCTCTTCTCAGCTGGTTTGGGCTTTGTGTTAGGTAGTAAGAGGACCTGGTGGGACCCAGTGCGGGCAATGACAGGAGAAGAGAGGAGTGAGTTGGTTGAGGTGTACCTCAGTACCTGCTACCTCAAGAAGGGGGCAACGGTCTTAGAACAGGCGGAGGTTTGGGTTTTTGATCTAGTAATTGGACGGGAGAAATAAGGTTGCATAGGTGAGAGTAAGAGCAGAGAGTCTGGAGCAGAAGGCTGAGGGTGAGGATCTATTGGAGAAGCATAGTTCAGGATGTGAGCAAAGGAGGGAAAAGGCCTTCACATAGGGGAATCTCCTTTTACCCTTTTCAGCACTTGCAGAAGTTAAAAAGGTCACGCAGAATTTGAGGATCCAGAGACCCCTCTGGGGGCCATCAATTTTGGTTATCTAATTGGTAATATGGCCAATGTTGTGTACAGAATTTGATGAGGAGTTTGGGTTCCATCAAGCAGTCCCTGTATGCTCACATCCTCATGACTTACAGAAGAAGCCGGCTTTCCCCCAACACAGCCTTGACTGTTTGTGGCTTTGATTGTCCGCAGGGCAAACATAGTAATCTAGGCTAGCCAACCTGCATCTGGCTCGCGTGTCCCTACATCCATAATATGTGTTTCCATTATCTATGGTAGAGAAGGGATTTAATGGAATTTTAGTGGGATCCACTTCATCAGGGATATCCCAATGGAAAAGACCTATAGCCAGCTGACAAATGTTTCTGTGGAGAGATGGCGACCATGTCCCTAAGTGGGCTGTATGCGAGATAGACCATACTTCTTGTCCAGTAAGATTTGTGATCAGCCATCGCTGCTGAATGGGCTGATGAGGGTTAGGACTACTGGTGGTCAAGGGGAGAGTCTATTGCCTTATCCACATGGCAAATACACAATTTGAAAGCGTTACCAGTCTTTTACAGTTTCCAGCCAGAGTCTGGACAGGGCACAGGCTTGAGATGAGAGGTATGGATCCAGGAAGTGATTCTGTCTACCTTTACTGCTGTAGGTGTTATAAGTAGCACCTGCTATGGTCCCTTCCAGCAGGGTTCCAGGGATTACACCTGATGTCATCTAATGTAGACAAAGTCTCTTTCTTGATTTTGATGTTGATTCCCCTCGTCACCGGGTTGGTAGGCAGTGTCCATCTGTCTTCACAGGTATCTATGTGGCTCTGGCTGAAAGACAATATCTCTAACTTTTTAAATTAGTGGGAAGTAGAAAGATCCTTCTAGGGTCCATCCAAATCCAAAGGTGAGCCATTCTGAGGCACAGAGAGTCTGCCAGGTCCAGCATTTTACTGAAAAAGAAAGATTCTGATCCCTTAAGCAAACTTTGTTGCAGTGAACAAGGGTCAGAGACAGAGGCATTGAAGTGCTCTGTCCCATAATGAAAGATACACAAACAGTAAAAGCAACAACACATGACACAGACAAGACAAGACAATAAAGACAGGATATGGAAGTCCAACACTGAGACCAGGACTGAGTAGTTGGCAAAACCCGATGGGTTGGCAATTCCGAATCTGAAACAAAATATCACTGAGTCATGGAGACTATTGTTCCTCGATTTTCTGAGTCCTCTATGACGTCCCCCAGGGACTTGGCCTGTGGCTCTGTGACATGACTGTCAGCCACCATCGGAGAGAGCTCACGCTCTTCATCGACATCCATTTTGCCAAGCCCTGACATGAAACCTGAAACCAGAAAGAGGCACCTTACTTACCCCGAGAGGAGTTCGTTGGGGTCGCTTGTCCACGGCTGCCGGATCTCGGTGGAACTTCCATATGTAAAGGTCCGGTGACAATCGGGTGAAGAGACCACCAAGAGACTGTCTCATGCAAAGCAAAGGGTTTATTGGGGGTCCAGCATGCTGGGACTCAGAGCTCACTTGAATAGAGCAGAGAGCCTTGAGAACAGCTTAAGCAGAGCTTATATATTTTCCTAGGAGAGGGCAGGGGGGGAAGTTTATTGATGGGTCCGGGCGAGTGAGCGGTTTGTGTGCAACCGGTTGAGGGAGTACATTCTGCAGTTTGGCAGTTTTGGACAGCACATTCTGGGAATAAGACTATCAAAAAGTTCTCAAGATTTCAACAGTGTTTTGTTAAGCATACAGAAAAACAGGAAGTGACAAGTACTTATTTTATTAACCTTTCACTGCGAACTATACTTTTCCAGAATTCCTAATGTTTCTATTGTGTTTGTTAAAGTTCATTTTTATTCAAACCTGGTACGTAATTATTTCTTCAGTTTATGGACATCATTAGATATATCCATTCATTCACAAGTTCACAAATTTATAAACATTTGGTTCACTTTCAATCACTTCCTCCTTTGGAAGACATATATTCCTCCATGTTTCTTGACTGGTCTTTTTACTAAACTTCTTTCTAAACATATTATTTTCGATTCCATAATCATTTTTGAAGCAAAACTCACACACTATTCATGATAAATGATAACCTTAACATTACCATTAGATATATAACTGGTTGGAATGAATGTATGTATATCAATATAAGATTTCCTAAATATTTTCAGATATCAATACAATCCATTATTTAAATTTGGAACCAGTTATATAATTTATTCACAGTAGGGTCTATTAATGCATCATCTCTATATTCATCAAAACAGGGTAAACCTATTAGTATCCCCAGTACTAATTTATAAGTTTTCAAAATATTGCTCACAGAAATGGTGGAAGAAATACTCATGTCACCTTAGCTACATATACATATTATCACAGTAATATTCTGGACACAAAATGCAAAGGTCACACAGAACATAATTTAAGCTATGTATCCCAATCAAGGGCCCAAAGTCCTTCTGGGCTTCAAATATTACCTAGATTTCTGTTTTCATACTTATATTTCACCTCCATATTCTTATAAATATCGCAGGTTCCCAATATCATTATTCATCCAGCAAAATGATTCATAACCCAAATCGAACATGCTATTAACCCTAACCATTCTGTAAACTGAGATTGTTCACTCAATCTCACTTTACAGAAGAGCAGGGACAAAGTTAGTATTACAATACAGGAAGTTAGGAGATCTTTCACCTGCTGAGTACCTCAAAATCCATGCAGAAATGATCCCTGGAGAAGACGTAGGCAGCTATGAAGGACCTGAAACAGCAAAAGTCATCTTCCTTTGCAAACCACCCGATCAGGATGAAAGGATGTGTCTCAATCAGCCTATCTCTTCTTAATGTAGGGATGATGTATGAAACCAGGCATGTGTGGAGAGCTGTTCCCAGGTGCCTATGTGTCTATGAAAGTGTCACAGGAAATAGAGGCTGCCTCCTTTTCCTGAGACACTAGGAAGCAACTGTTACGACAAAGTGGTGGCCAAGACAGTGGCCTCATTCATTTTCTGAAGGAAGTGACCTCACCTCACTTCCTTGGTGATGGAAATCTCTGAATTTTGTGATCCAAGAAGCCAGGCACCCAGAGCCAGTCCCAGTCCCAGTCCAAGTGGGCTCACTTGTTTGGATTTACCAAGAGGCTAGATAAATACCAAGAAATTTTTGAAATTCCCATGACCAGATGGTATTGGAGAACATTTGGATGCACTTTTACTGATCATGAGTGTACCAGACAGTGCCTTGATTGACTGGGATTTATGACAATGGTGTAGAACAGAGATGCTATTAAGTTGGACCCTCCTGAGTAGTGAGCCCTGAGCTGTGGTGTGCAGGTGTGTGATGAATCATCTGTGGTTGCGCCATGTGCATTTGCGATTGATTTCCAAATGGCTTGTCACTGACATGGTGCAGTGACCAGACACTTATATGTAAAGGTGTCTTGTTAAATTGATAGTTTTCAGGGCAAAGTGCAGAATCAGGTTGCTATAGACAAGGGGGCAGGCTATGTGGGAATGAAGCCTGGTTGGTGCATTCTCTTGTAGACCCTGAAAAACCACAAGTGACAAAACTCCCTCCAGCACTGTGTTCCAGTTGAACCCCTTGTATTTCGTGAGGCAAATACCAAACTCCCAGTGCTGCAGCAGGAAACACCACGAAAAGTGGAGGATGAACAAAAGGCTTCACAGTCCACACGGGGAGACACTTAGACCCCAGTGGCCACAGTTTACATACAAAGAGAGAATTCAGCACTGCTGCCTCATGTGCTTTGGAAAGCAAGAAAGAATGTCCTCCAGGTCACATAGATGCAGACCCAGCTTTGATGATCTCACTACAAAGGAAGCTAAAGCTACTGACAACAACACATATTTCAAGTGCCCATCCTCAGAGGAAGTTTCTCTAGAAGTCTTTAGGCCAGCACACCTCCATATTTGTGGAATGTTTACCCTGTACCTTACTTTGGGATACTCCTCTACCACCTCCAAGTTTGTGACCTCCTAAATATTTTCCATTCCAGATATGTATTTACAGATTTTCTAACTCTTCTCCTCTAATTGTTTCTTATTTGGTCAGATGGTAACGTCAAGGCATTGTTCTGGATGAAAGTGGGAAGATTTTTGTGTAGCACATATTTGTATACACATTGGATTCATTTTCCAATTTTCCATTCCAAAAACTGAATCCCTGACACTAACACGTACCCTACAAAACTCTGACTACTAATCCTAATATGATGGAGAAAAATGACCCAAACCGAATAGAAAAACAAGCAGTTCTGAAGAGGCATGGTGTATAGTCGGACTTGCCTTTTGCATGATAAAGTGTAGGTGTTATAAACCTAGTCAATTTTTAATTGAAATAGTTCTCCATGTGTTTTTTTTTCCTTTGATATTTATTGTTTGTTCTTCAAAACATTACATAGTTCTTGACATGTCATATTTCACACTTTGATTCAAGTAGGTTATGAACTTCCATTTTTCCCCGTATACAGATTGCAGCATCCCATCAGTTACACATCCACTGTTTTGCATATTGCTATACTAGTGTCTGTTGTATTCTGCTGCCTTCCCTGTCCTCTACTATCTCCCATCCCCTCCCCTCCAATCCTCTCAATGTTCCCCATCTGCTGTAATTCATTTCTTCCCCTTGTTTTCATCCCCTTTCCGCTCACTTCATCTTGTATTTAATTTTGTATAACCATGAGGGTTTCCTTTCATTTCCATGCAATTTTGCTTCTCTTTCCTTTTCCCTCCCACCTCTCACCCCTGTTTAATGTTAATCATCTTCTCATGCTCTTCCTTCCAACTCTGTTCTCAGTTACTCTCCTTATATCAAAGAAAACATTTGGCATTTGTTTTTTAGTGATTGGCTATCTTCACGTAGCATAATACGTTCTAATGCCATCCATTTCTCTGCAAATTGTATGATTTTGTCATTTTTTAATGCAGAGTAATACTCCATTGTGTATAAATGCCACATTTTTTTAATCCATTCATCTATTGAAGGGCATCTAGGTTGGTTCCACAGTCTTCCTATTGTGAATTGTGCTGCTATGAACATAGATTTTTCAGTGTCCCTGTAGCATGCTCTTTTTGGGTCTATAGGTATTAGACCGAGAAGGGGAATTGCTGGGTCAAATGGTGGTTCCATTCCCAGCTTTCCAACAAATCTCCATACGGCTTTCCAAATTGGCTGCGCCAATTTGCAGTCCCACCAGCAATGTACAGGTGTACCCTTTTCCCCACATCCTCGCCAGAACTTGTTGTCGTTTGACTTCATAATGGCTGCTAAGCTTACTGCAGTGAAATGGTATCTTAGGGTGGGTTTGTTTTGCATTTCTGTGAATGCTCGAGATGGTGAGAATTTTTTGATGTACTTATTGATTGATTGTATGTCCTCCTATGAGAAGTGTCTGTTCAGGTCCTTGGCCCATTTGTTGATTGGGTAATTCATTTTCTTATTGTTAATTTTTTTGATTTCTTTGTATAACTCTGGATATTAGGGCTCTATCTGAAGTGTGAGGAGTCAAGATTTGTTCCCAGGGTGTAGGCTCCCTTTTTACCTCTCTTATTGTTTCTTTTTCTGAGAAAAATCTATTTAGTTTGAGTAAGTCCAGTTTGTAGATTCTAGTTATTAACTCTTATGCTATGGGTGTCCTATTGAGGAATTTGGAGCCCGACCCCACAGTATGTAGATCATAGCCAAAGTTTTCTTCCATCAGATGCCGTGTCTCTGATTTGATATCAAGCTCCTTGATCCATTTTGAGTTAACTTTTGTGCATGGAGAGAGAAAGGGATTCAGTTTCATTTGTTACATATGGAATTCCAGTTTTTCCAGCACCATTTTTTAAAGATGCTATCCTTCCTTCATTTCATGCTATTAGCTCCTTTATCAAATATAAGATAGCTGTAATTTTGTGGATTGATTTCTGTGTCCTCTATTCTGTACCATTGGTCCACCCACCTGTTTTGGTACCAGTACCATGCTCTTTTTGTTACTATTGCTCTGTAGTATAATTTGAGGACTTGTATCGCTATACCGCCTGATTCAAACTTTCCGCTTAGAGTTGTCTTTGATATACTGGGTTTTGTATTTTTCCATATGAATTTCATAATTGTTTTATCTATTTCTACAAGAAATGCCCTTGGGATTTTGATTGGCATTGCATTAAACCTATAGAGAACTTTTGGTAATATCGCCATTTTGATGATGTTAATTCTGCCTATCCATGAACAGGGTATATTTTTCCATCCTGTAAGATCTTCTTCAATTTCTCTCTTTAGGGTTCTGTAGTTTTCATTGTGTAAGTCTTTCACATCTTTTGTTACGTTGATTCCCAAGTATTTTATTTTTATTTTGAGGATATTCTGAATGGAGTGGTAGTCCTCATTTCCATTTCAGAGGATTTGTTGCTGATATACAGGAATGCCTTTGATTTATGATTGTTGATTTTATATCATGCCACTTTGCTGAATTCATTTACTAACTCTAATAGTTTCTTTGTAGACCCTTTTGGGTCTGCTTGGTATAGAGTCATGTCATCTGCAAATAGTGATAATTTAAGTTCTTCTTTTCCTAATTTTATGCCTTTAATTTCTTTCATTTGTCTAATTTCTCTGGCCAGTGTTTCGAGAACTATGTTGAACAGAAGTCGTGAGAGAAGGCATCCCTGTCTTGTTCCAGATTTTAGAGGGAATGCTTTCAATTTTTTCAAAATTCAGAATGATACTAGCCTGAGGCTTAGCATAGATTGCTTTTACAATATTGAGGTATGTTCCTGTTATCCCTAGTTTTTCTAGAGTTTTGAACATAAAGGGATGCTGTACTTTGTTGAATACTTTTTCTGCATCTATTGGGGTGATCATATGGTGCTTATTTTTAAGTCTATTAATGTGGTGAATAACATTTATTGATTTCCGTATATTGAACCAGCCTTGTATCCCAGGGATGAATCCTACTTGATCATGTTGCACAATTTTTTAAATATGTTTTTGTATCTGATTCGCCAGAATTTTATTGAGGATTTTTGCATCTAGGTTCATTAGAGATATTGGTCTGTAGATTTGTTTCTTTGAAGTGTCTTTGTCTGTTTTATGAATCAGGGTGATATTGGCCTCCTAAAATGAATTTGGAAGTTGTCTCTCTTTTTCTATTTCCTGAAATATCTTGAAAAGTACTGGTATTAGTTAATCTTTAAAGGTTTTGAAAAACTCTGCTGTATACCCATTCGGTCCTGTTCTTTTCTTAGTTGGTTGTCATTGGATGGTTTCTTCTATTTCCTCAATTAATATTGGTCTGCTTAGGTTGTCTATATCCTCCTGACTCAATCTGGGCAGATCATATGACTTAAGAAATTTATCAATGCCTTCACTATCTTCTAATTTATTGGTGTATAAGGATTCAAAATAATTTCTGATTATCTTCTGTATTTCAGAAGTGTCTGTTGTGATATTGCCATTTTCATCCAGTATGATAGTAATTTGAGTTCTCTCTCTTCTTCTCTTTGTTAACATGGCTAAGAGTCTGTCAATTTTATTTATTTTCAACTTTTAGTATTGTCAAATTTTTCAATTGATTCTTTTGTTTTGATTTTATTAATTTCAGCTCTGATTTTAATTATTTCTTGCCTTCTACTTCTTTTGCTGTTGTTTTGCTCTTTTTTTTCTAGGATTTTGAAATGAACTATGAGATCATTTATTTGTTGGGTTTTTTTTTTCTTTTTTTAAGGAAAGAACTCCAAGCAATGAATTTTCCTCTTAGAACTGCTTTCAATGTGTCCCATAGATTCGGATATGTTCCGTCTGTCTTTTTCATTTATCTCTAAGAATTTTTTATTTTCCTCCTTGATGTCTTCTATAACCCATTGATCATTCAGTACGTATTGTTCATTCTCCAAGTGATGCATGAAGTTTCCTTCCTTCTTTTATTGTTGATTTTTCAGTTTCATTCCATTATGATCAGATAAGACGCCTGGTATTATCTATACTCCTTTATATTGTCTAAGAGTTGCCATGTGACATAATATATGATCTATTTTTGAGAGGTATCCATGTGCTGCTGAGAAAAAAGTGTAACTGCTTGATGTTGGGTGGTATATTCTATATATGTCTATTAAGTCTATGTTATTAATTGTGTTATTCAGTTCAATAGTTTCCTTATTCAACTTTTGTTTGGAAGATCTGTCCAGTAGTGAGAGAGGTGTGTTGAAGTCTCCCATGATTATTGTATTGTGGTCTATCAGACTCTTGAACTTGAGAAGAGTTTTTTTGATGAACATAGCTGAACCATTGTTTGGGGCATATATATTTATGATTGTTATGTCTTGTTGGTGTATGGTTCCCTTGAGCAGTATGTAGTGTCCCTCTTTATCCCTTTTGCTTAACTTTGGCTTGACATCTATTTTATTTGATCTGAGTATGGACACTCCTGCTTGTTTCCGAAGTCCATATGAGTGATATGATTTCTCCCAACCTTTCAACTTCAGTCTATGTTTCTCTTTTCCTATCAAATGCGTCTCCTGCAGGCAGAAAATTGTTGGGTCTTCTTTCGTGATCCATTCTACTAGCCTGTGTCTCTTAATTGGTGAGTTTAAGCCATTAACATTTAGGGTTACTATTGAGATATGGGTTGTTATTCCAGCCATATTTGTTTATTTATGTTACTAACCATGTTTTTTTTTCCTCTTTGATTATTTTTCCCCCCTTTACTGTACTACCTCCCACTGTTGGTTTTCATTGTTATTTTCCATTTCGTCTTCCTATAATGTTTTGCCAAGGATCTTTTGAAGAAAGGATTTTCTAGCTGCAAATTCTTTTAACTTTTGTTTATCATGGAAGGTTTTAATTTTATCTTCCATCCTGAAGCTTAAATTCGCTGGATACACAATTCTTGGTTGGAACCCAATTTCTTTCAGTGTTTGAAAAATGTTATTCCAGGATCTTCTAGCTTTCAGAGTCTGTGTTGAAAGATCAGCTGTTATCCTGATTGGTTTACCCCTAAATGTAATCTGCTTCCTTTCTCTTGTAGCTTTTAAAATTCTCTCTTTATTCTGTATGTTTGGCATCTTCATTATAATATGTCTAGGTCTTTATCTCTTATGATTTTGCACATTCGGCATCCTGTAGGCTTCTATGATTTGGGATTCTGTCTCATTCTTCATGTCTGGGAAGGTTTCTCATATTATTTCATTGAATAGATTGCTCATTCCTTTGTTTTGCACCTGTATACCTTCCTGTATCCCAATTACTCTTAAGTTTGGTCTCTTCATGTTATCCCATATTTCTTGGATTTTCTGCTCATGGTTTCTTAACAGTCTTGCTGAGCTGTCTATGTTCTTTTCAAGTTGAAATACTTTGTCTTCATTGTCTGATGTTCTATCTTCTACGTGATCTACTCTGCTGGTAGTATTCTCAATTGAGTTTTTAAGTTGGTTTATTGCTTCCTGCATTTCTATGATTTCTGTTTGTTTTTTTTAAAAAAACCTCTATCTCCCTGTATAGTTGATCTTTTGCTTCTTGGATTTGTTTATGTAATTTATTGTTGAAGTGATCTTTCATTGTCTGATTTTGCTGTCTAAAGTCTCCCTGTTGACTCAGATCATCGGAAGCAAGTATATCCTAAATTCTTTATCTGACATTCCATCTGCTGCAGATATTACCTCTTCTAATGTTGAGTTGACCTGCATTGCTTGTGGTCCTTTCTTTCCTTGTCTTTTCCTACTGTTCGCGTTTTTTTCTGTTTGGTGGAACTTTTGTGTTATTGAATTTTACCCCTAAATGTTTATATTGCTATTGTATTCATGAAAAGTCTCCCTCACAGGTGTGGGCGGTGGCTCTGCCCCTCCTCCCATTGGGGCAATGTGCCTACCACACCAGCAGCCCTCTGGACCTGTTCTGCCGGTCGGTAGCCTGTCTGCCTACCTTGCAGGAGCGGGCAGTTGCTCTACCCCTCTTCGGGCGCTGGTCCTGTTCAACCAGTGGGTCACAGGTCCACCTACCTTGCAGGCGCAGGGGTCGGCTCTGCCCCTCCGCGTGCCGCTGGGCCTCTTCTGTCTGTGGATTGCAGGGCTGTCTACATTGCAGCCGCGAGTGGCAGCTCTGCCCCTCCCTAAACCGGGGCGATATATCTACCAGGCTGGTAGGTTGCTGGGTCTGTTCTGCCAGAGGGTGAGAGGTCCACCTGCTTTCCAGGCACGGGCAGTGGCTCGGCCCCTCCCCAAACCTGGTTATGTGTCTAGCACCGTGGCGGGGCCTAGCACCTGGTCTGTCGGTGTTCGCAGGTCTGCCTACTTCGCAGGCGCGGGGGCCGGCTCTGCCCCTCTGAAGGCAGCTGGGCCTCTTCTGCCGGTGGGTCACAGGTTCACCTATCTAGAAGTTGCAAGGGGTGTCTCTGCCCCTCCGTGGGTTGCTGGGCCTGTTCTCCCTGTGGGTCGCATGTCCGCGTTCCTTGCAGGCGCGCAGCGGCTCTGCCCAACCCCCAAACAGGGCGATGTGTTTTTTACGATTGCGGGCCGCTAGGCCTGTTCTACCGGTGGCTCGCAGGTCCGCCTACCTTACAGGCGCGGTTGGCGGCTCTGCCCCTCCCTTCTCCATGTGTTTTTAAAGTTAACAAATATGAGAATTCCTGTCTCCATTTCTCTGTACCCTATTCAGCACATGTATTTTTATATGCACATATAGAATCCTACCTGGTATCACACGTAGATACTTGTGAGGTTGCTGACTTAGCAAATACAAATTGTGAGAAGAGATCACTCCTCCTAAATGCTGTTGGAACTTACAAAACAAACTATGGGTGAGCTTCCTAGTTGAACAACATTATACTTAAATTGATGTTCAGAAAAGTGAAGATTTTTGGATTTGTGGATGATATATATTTCATGATGTATTTCGATTGGCATTTATATTGCTACATTTTAATGTGTATGTGTGTGTGTGTGTGTGTGTGTGTGTGTGCATATATATGTATAAACTCTCCAGATTTTTCAAAATATGAAATGTATGTGTCTTATTATATACTCCCTAAATTCATTGATGTTAATGAATGTGGATTTTTATTAAACTTTTCATAAGAATATTCTCTGGAATATTAATCCACCTGAAATATATATTTGTTTCCTAGTACTGAAAGCTAACTTCAGTTAATGGTGCATACAAATCTTAATATTGCTACAGTAAATGACTCAGTTTGACATCAATGCAAGTAGATTCCTATGGGACATGATATGTACTTTGACGTTCATTTTTATTCAAAACTGGTACATTAATATTTCTTCAGTTTTTGCACATAATAGAATACATTTTTCATTCACAAATTCACAAATTTATAGGATTTTTTTTCACTTTCAATTACTTCCTGCTTCAGAACATATGTATTCCCCAAGGTTTCGTGACTGTTGTTTTAATGAGACTTCTTTCCAAGCACATTATTTTTGATTTCCATAATCATTTTAGAAGCAAAACTCACAGACACTTCATGATAAACCATAACACTAATATTACCATTAGATGTATAACTGGTACGAATGATTGTATGAATATCAATATAAGTTTTCCAGTATATATCCAGATATCAATTCAATCCATTATTTAAATTTTGAACCAGTTATATTATTTATTCACAGTATGGTCTATTCATGCATTATCTCTATATTCGTATAACACAGCCTATACCTATTTGTACCCACAATACTAAATTATATGTCTTCAAAATATTGCTCCCAGAAATGGTGGAAGAAATACTCATGTCATCTGATCTATATATACATTAATCACAGTAATATTGTGGAAACAAAAAGCAAGGTCACACTTATGATTGTACCAAATCCTAAATGGAAAGTGAGCATGGATTAAAAAAAAAATCCATATCCAGGTTGCCTAATGCTCTCAAAGTGAATCCTATTGGTGACTACATATTTGTTTCTTCCTGAAATTACATATTCATCTTCAACCCTGTTGAAAATGTCTAATCCTATCACTCACTTTATACTTGTCCTGATTTCCTAATGTCTCTATTGATATCTGATTTCCTGTATTTTTTCCCCAGTTTATCACTGTGACTGACTCTTCACATGTGCTGACATTTACTTTTAGTCTCTACCCAAAACCCTATTGCTAAAGATCTTTTGGTCCAAATTCTATACACACTCTTCATTCTAAACCTACCGAATATCTTCCTAATCCACCAACTATCCCTTTTGGACCAGATGCTCTCTTAGACATTCAATCATCCAAAAGACAAGATCCTATGCCACTGTATATCAATTTATCTGAGACACCTGTGCAGAACATAATTGAAAGCTAAGAATCCCAATCATGGGGCCAATTCCCTTCTGTCCTTCAAAAATTACCTAGATTTCTTTTTTCATACTTATATTTCACCTATATATTCTTGAAAATATCGCAAAATCCCAATACCATTATTCATCCCAGAGAATGATTCCTAACCTAAATGGAACCTGTTATTAACCTTAACCATACAATGTTCCCTCAATCTAACTTTACAGAAGAGGAGGGACAGAATTGGTCTTCCAATACAGGAATGTAGGGGATCTTCCACCTCTGAGAACCTCAAAGTTCCATGCAGAAATGATCCCTGGAGAAGATTTAGGCAGCTATGAAAGACCTGAGAGAGCAAAAGTCATCTTCCATGGCAAACAACCCGGTCAGGATGAAGGGATGTGTCAGAATCAGCCTCACTCTTCTTAATGTAGAGAAGATCGACCAAATCAGGCCAGTGTGGACAGCTGTTCCCAGCTGCCTATGGTTGATATACAATTCTCAGTTGTGAAAGTATCACAGGAAATAGGGGCAGCCTCCATCTCATGGGAACTTTGGAAGCAAATTTTAGGACAAAGTGGTTTCCAAAGCAGTGACCTCATTCAGTTCACAAAGGAGGTGACCTTCCTCACTTCCTTGGTGATAGAACTCTCTGAACTTGGGATCCAGGAAGCCAGGCAACCAGAGGCAGTCCCAGTACCATTCCCAGTGGGCTCACTTATTTGGATTTACAAAGAACAGAGTCAGTCTTTCTTGGTACCTACTGATGTGAGAATGGCCAAATTTCAGGAGAGCTCAGAAGAGGGGCCTTTCCTGAGAAAGCAGGTAGTTGCTCACAGCTGGCTCCTGACCACTTCGCAGATTTGGCCAAGGAGACCAGATCTGAGACAGGACAGGACATTTCAGGGAACATAATAAGGCCCACAAGACAGAGGACACTCCGGATTGTCACAGACCTCTTTGGGGGAAGGAGGTGCCTTTGTGGGTGTGAGTGTGAGTTTGTGGTTTTGTCTCATGTTCTAAGAATAGGTAAAAAAGGTGGTTTGTTTGGTTTGGAGTGGACTGTTCCTAGTAAGTCGTTTCACAAAGTGAGTGTTTCTATGTCTGTGTATCCCACTGTGTCCGTGGTTGTCGACATTTGAAAAGAGAATTCATCAATGGATGTGTCCTGTTTAGTAGAATCCTTCCCAGCATTCAACCTGCCCAATTGATGAATGGACTGTGGCTTCCCTTATGGATGGAAAACACCTACTAATTTCCTAATTTCCTGTTTTCTTCCTAAATCTGGCCACTCTCCAGAATAGGTTCATGGTTTTGTGTCCAAGATATGTACCACCTCCAAGCTCTGTGACAAGGCCATGTAGTGGATAGCTAAAGGGAATGGCTAGCATCTCAAAAAACTCAGATATCTGTGTGACCAGGAAAGCCTCAGTGGAGAAACTCTGCTTTGGGCCTTTTGCTAACCAATTCTTCTCTTCCCCTGAATGTGAGGAAGGTCTTGGCCTCAGGACACAGTTTGTGAAGCCTGAAGAAAACAGTTTTAAAATGGAATTAAATGGGCATCACCTGTGGCTCTTTGTTAATTGCTTTGGAAATGGATGTGTCTGAATCAGTCTCTTGGCCCTGTGTTAGGCTGTGGCTTAGGTTCTCAGCACCTGATGGATCTAAAGAATGATCCCATGTGTGCATCCAAAACCAAAATGGGAAAAAGATCAGTCATTGTTGATGAAGTCTCTTGCCTTCCTCTGTTAGGTTCCTTACCACCATCAAGTGAGAATAGGGATCCTTTGAATCAAATGAGTTCTTCAAAGCCCTGCAAAGGCAATTGCATACATGCTTGTGTTTTCTCATGACTCCACATCACATAAAAAATCTATACCGACAGTCAGTAGGCCTCAAATTGGAGAAGCAGAGCAGTATTACTGGAAGGCATATTTGATCCCTCCTGGTTCACAGAAAGGGTGTACAATCCACTATGACTTTAGGAAAATGATGGGCAAGCGAGCTTATTTGGACACTGTGTTGGGCTGCGCCCCTCATGGAAACATCCAGCCAGAGATTATGAGGAGTGTCTATATGGAAGAAGATGAGGGCCATGTGGGAGTGTTTTGGTTTTAACTGTGGTTATTTGTGTGGCAGTTGGAAGCGATGACTGGGTTCACCTGGGCTTGAACTCTGGTGTGATACCCCATAGAGACTGAGTCCTGGAACTGACCTCAGAGAAGTATTGCCATGAATTGTGTTGGGATATTAGGAGGCCACACATGGGAGTCGCCATTGGAAACAGAGATCTATTCCCAGGGTGGCTTTCCACAGAGCACTGGGAATCTCAGCCAGGGTATCACATAATTTTATTCTGAAACTCTTGGCAGCCATAGTTGAGAGTCAAAACACAAATGCACTTAACATTGTAGACTTCAATGGGCCTGGCTTCATGTGGCATTTTGGCCACATTTTTAGAAGTCTTAGCAGTTAGAGTTCTCCAGAGCTTTCATTGAAATGAGCTTCTTCACCATTTAATGATTACTGAATTAAATGAAACACTCAGTGACTCCAACTTCAACCTTGAAAGATGGGCTCGATAAATACCATTAAATTTTTGAAATTCCCATATCTAGGAGGCAGTGGAGAACCATTGGATATCCTGTTGGTGATCATGAGTGTACCAGACAGTGCCTTGATTGGCTGGGTTTCACGAAAATGATGTAGAACAGAGATGCCAGTAAGTTGGAGCCTGCTGAATAGTGGACCTAGAGCAAAGGTGGGCATGTGTGAGATAAAACATCTGTGGTGCTTCTATCTGGATTTGCCAATGGCTTCCAAATGCCTTGTGACTGACATGGTGTATCCAGCAGACCATTATATGTAAATGATTCTTGTTATATGGATAAGTTTCAGGGCAATGTTCAGAATCAGGTTGCTATGGTCAAGGTGGCAAGCTATGTTGGAAAGAAGCCTGGTTTGTGCATTCTCCTGCAGACCCTGTTCCACCACACGTGACAGAATTCCCTCCAGCACTGTGTCCCAGTTAAATTCCTTGTATTTCTTGAAGCAAATACTGAACTCCCAGTGCACCAGCAAAAAACATCACAAAAATTGGAGGATAATCAAATGGCTTCAGAGTCCACATGAGGAGACACTGAGCCCCAAGTGGCCACAGTTGACCCAGAAAGAGAGAATTCATCAATGCTGCCTCATTTTCATTGGTAAATAAGAAAGCATCTACTCCAGGTCACATAGATGCAGACCCAGCTTTAATGGTCTCACTACAAACAAAGCTAAAGCTCCTGACAACAACATATATTTCAAGAGCCCAACATCTGAGGCAGTTTTTCCAGAAGTCTTTAGGATAGCAGAGCTCCATGTTTGTGGAGTGTTTACATTGTCCCTTACTTTTGGAAACTCCCCTTCTACCTGCAAGGTTGTGAACTCCTGAGCATATTCAATTCCAGATATGTACTCACAGATTTTCTTACTCATCTTCTCTACATGTGTTACTTGGGACGAAGTTAAGGTCAAGGCATTGTTCTGGATGAGAGTCGGAAGATTTTTGTGTAGCACATATTTGCATACACATTGGATTCATTTTCCAATTTTCCTTTCAAAATACTGAAACCCTGACACTAACCCATACCCTACAAGACTCTGACAACTAATCCTAACTTGATGGAGAAAAGTAACCCAAACAGAATAGAAATACAAACACATCCGAGGAGCCATGGTGTACCATTGGAATTGCCTTTTCCATTATATAGGGTAGGAGTTATAAATCTAGTCAATTTTTTTGTTGAAAGAGTTGTCCATGTATTTTTAAACTTATCAAATATGTGAATTCCTGTCTCCCCCATTTCTCTGTATCCTATTCAGCACATATATTTTTATATGCACATATAGAATTGTACCTTGTATCACACATATATTCTTCTGAGGTGGCTGACTTGGCAGATACAAATTGTGAGAAAAGTTCAGTCCTCCTAAACGCTGTTGGAACTGAAAATTCAACCTATGGGTGAGCTTTCTAGTTGAAAAACATTATACATAAATCCATGTTCAGTAAAATGAATATTTTTGAATACGTGGATGATATATATTTCATGATGAATTTCGATTGGCATATATATTGCTAGGTTTTAATGTCTGTGTGTGTTTGTGTGTGTGTGTGTGTGTGTGTGTGTGTGTGTAGATATAGATATAGATATAGATATACACTGTCAAGATTTTTCAAAATATGAAATATATGTATATTTTGGCCACTCTTTGGGAAGCCTTACCTGTGAGAGTTCTCTAGAGCTTTCATTGAAATGAGGTTCCTCAACATTTAATGGTTCCTGAATGAATTGAAACCCACAGTGCCTCCAACTTCATCCTTGAAAAATTGCTCCATAAATACCTTGAAATTCCCCTGACCAGGTGGCACTGGAGAACATTTGGATGTATTGTTGCTGATCATGAGTGTACCAGACAGTGCCTTGACTGACTGGGTTTCACGAAAATTGTGTAGAACAGAGATGTAAGTAAGTTGGAGAGTGCTGAGAAGTGGGCCCAGAGCTGTGATGTGCAGGTGTATAATAAAATATCTGTGGTGGGGCCATGTGAGTCTGCCATTAACTTCTAAATGGCTTGTGGCTTACATGGTGCAGCTAGCAGACCCTTATATGTAAAGGCATCTTGTTATAAGGAAAGGTTTCAGGACAATGTTCAGAATCAGTTTGCTATGGAAAATGTTGCAAGTTATGTGCGATAGAAGCCTGGTTGGTGAATTCTCCTGTAGACCCTGACCCTCCACACGTGACAGAACTCGCTCCAGCACTGTGTCCCAGTTGAACTCCTTGTATTTCATGAAGGAAATACCAAAAGCCCAGTGCAGCAGCAAGAAACACCACGAAAATTGTAGGATGACCAATTGGCTTCACAGTCAAGATGGGGAGACACTTAGCCCTCCGTGGCCACAGTTTACCTTCAAAGGTAGGATTGAGCACTGCTGCCTCATGTTCTTTGGAAAATAAGAAACCATGTCCTCCAGGTCAGATAAATGAAGACCCATCTTTGATGGTATCACTACAAAGGAAGCTAAAGCTCCTGAAAAGAAAATATATTTCAAGTGCCCAACCTCAGAGGCAGTTTCTCAAGAAGTCTTTAGGCCAGCAGAGTTCCATGATTGTGGACTGTTTATCCTGTCCCTTAATTTTGAAAACTCCTCTAAAATGTCCAAGCTTGTGAACTCCTGAGCATTTTCCATTCCAGATATGTATTCACAGATTTTCTAACTCTTGTCCTCTAATTGTGTCTTACTTGGGGTGAAGGTAATGTCAAGGCATTGCTCTGAATGAGAGTGGAAAGATTTTTTGTAGTGCATATTTGCGTAAACAATGGATTCATTTTCCTTTATTTTCATTTGAATTACTGAATCCATGACACTAAAGCATACCCTACTAGACTCTGACTACTAATGCTAATATGATGGAGAAAAATAACCCAAACAGAATAGAAATACAAGCAATTCAGAGGAGGCATAGTGTATAGTTGGACTTGCCTTTTGCATGATAAAGGGTAGTTGTTAAAAATCTGGTTAATTTTTAATTGAAATAGTTCTCCATGTGTTTTGAAAGGTATCAGATATGTGAATTCCTGTCTCCCTTTCTCTGTTGCCTATTCAGCACATGTATTTTTATATGCACAAATAGAATCCTACCTGGTACCACATGTACATTATTGTGAGGTGGCTGACTAGGCAGTTACAAATTTTGAGAAGAGATCACTCCTCCTAAACGCTGTAGGAACTGAAAATTCAACATTTGCGTGAGCTTCCTAGTTGAACAACATTACACATAAATCCATGTTCAGTACAATAAAGATTTTTGGATCTGTGTATGATATGTATTTCATGATGAATTTTGATTGGCATATATATTGCTACTTTTTAATATCTCTGTATGTGTTTTGTGAAAAATCTACACTCTATTGATTATTCAAAATATGAAATATATGTGTCTTATTATACACTCCTTAATTTCATTCATGTTCATGTATGAGACCAAGGCCCATGCAACAGCAAAAGACATTTATTGAGGATCCAATCCAGCATGCTGGTGCTCTGTGCTCACTCAAGAAGGGAGAGCAGCCCAGATCCCCAAGCAGGGGTTGAGCAGTGCTTAAGTACACGATTTGGGGAGTGTGAGACTTTACATATATCACAGTCTCCTTTAGCAAATCATCATACACTGTGGGAAAATGAAACAACAAATCCTAAACATGATTAGTTCATTCATTGGCTTGAACACGTCAGGCGGGAGTGATAGGTCAATTCTAAAGCGGGGTACACATTGAAATTGATTGATTTAGGCCCTGCGATGCATATGTGGTAGGCCACACAGGGTCCTAGGTTATTAAACAACCAGGCGGTCAGGGGGAATATTTACTGGGCAGTCCAGAAATTGTCCTACAATTTACAGGAATTTCAGGTTTTGCGTGTAGCATGGAAACTTAAAAATACCTGGTCCTTTACATTTTAAACCAGGCCTTGAAGATTAGAAACTTTACAACACCCGGTCTTTTACACTTTAACTTTAACACTTTAATTTCAATTTCTTTTACCCTTACAGATCACTCCTGGTTCAGAAGAAGGGTGTCCAAGCCACCCTGACTTTAGGCAAATGAGGGGCAAGGGAGCTTATTTTGGACACTGTCTTGGGCTGTGCCCCTCATGGAAACCTCCAGCCATATGTTATGATGAGTGTCTTTATGGAAGAAGATGAGGGCCATGCAGGAGTGTTTTGGTTTTAATTGTGGTCATTTGTGTGGCGGTTGGAAGAGATGACTTGGTCCACCAGGGCTTGAACTCTTCTCTGATACTCCTTAGAGCCTGAGTTCTGGAACTCACCTGAGAGAAGTATTGCCATGAATTGTGTTGGGATTATAGGAGGCCACACATGAGATTAGCCCTTGGAAACTGAGATCTAGGCCCAGGGTGGCTTTCCACTGAGCACTGGGAATCTCAGCCAGGATAACACATGATTTTTTTACTGAAAGACTTGGAAGTCATAGTTGACACTCAAAACACACATGTACCTCACATTGTAGACCTCAATGAGCCTGGCTTCATGTGACCTTCTGGCCACTCTTTGGGAAGCCTTGTCTGTGAGAGTTCTCCAGAGCTTTCATTGAAATGAGCTTACTCACCATTTAATGGTTCCTGAATGAATTGAAACCCACAGTGCCTCCAACATCATCCTTGAAAAATGGCTACATAAATACCATGAAATTTTTAATATTCCCATGACCAGGTGGCACTGGAGAAACTTTGGATGTCCTGTTGCTGATCATGAGTGTACCAGACAGTTCCTTGATTGACTGGTTGTCATGAAAATGGTATAGAACCGAGATGTCATAAGTTGGAGCCTGCTGAGTATTGGGGCTAGAGCAGTGGACTATATTGTTGTGAATAAATATCTGTTGTGGGACCACGTGGATCGGCGATTGGCTTCCAAAATACTTGTGACTGACATGGTGCAGGCAGCAGACCCTTATATGTAAAGGCATCTTGTTATATTGAGAGGATTCAGGGCAATGTTCAGAATTCGGTTGCTATAGTCAAGGGGGAAAGCTATGTGGGATAGATCCATGTTTCGAAAATTCTACTGAAGACCCTGACCAATCACACGTGACAGAGCTCCCTCCAGAATTGTGTGCCAGTTGAACTCCTTGTATTTCATTAAGCCAATTCCAAACTCCCAGTGCAGCAGTAAGAAACACCACGAAAATGGAGGATGACCAAACGGCTTCACAGACCACACGGGGAGAAACTTAACTCCCAGTGGCCACAGTTTACCAAGAAAAAGAGAATTCAGAACTGCTGTCTCATGTTCATTAGAAAATAAGGAACCATTTCCTCCAGGTCACATAGATGCAGACCCACATTTGATGGTGTCACAACAAAGGAAGCTAAATCTCCTGACAACTTCATATATTTCATGTGCCCAACCTGAGAGGCATTTTCTCAAAGAGTCTTTAGGCCAGCAGAGCTCCAAGTTTGTGGAGTGTTTAACCTCTCCCTTACTTTTGGAAACTGCTCTACCACCTCCAATGTTGTGAACTCCTGAACATTTTCAGTTCCACATATGTAATCACAGGTTTTCGAACTCCTCTCCACTAATTGTGTCTTACTTGGAGCGAAGTAAATGTCAAGGAATTGTTCTGGATGAGAGTGGCAAGATTTTTGTGTAGCACATATTTGCATACACATTAGATTCATTTTTCTATTTTCATTTGAAATAATGATCCCTGACACTAACACATACCCTAATAGACTCTGACTACTAATGCTAATATGATGGATAAAAAGAAACGTAACAGAATAGAAATACAGGCCTTTCATAGGAGGCATGGTATATACTTGGATTTGCCTTCGGCTTTATCAAAGGTATGTATTATAAATCTTGTCAAATTTTAATTGTAATATTTCTCCATGAGTTTTACATGTATATATATATATATATATATATATATATATATATATATACACTCTCTAGATTTTTCAAAATATGAAAAAAATGTGTCTTATTAAACACTCTCTAAATTCATTCATATTCATGTATGTGGATATATAATCAACTTTTCACAAGATTATTCTCAGAAACATTCAACCACCTGAAATACATATTTGTTTCCTCGTCCTGAGAACTAACTTCAGTGAATGGTGCTTACAAATCCTAATATTTCTACAGTAACTGACACAGTTTATCATCAAAGCAAGTAGATTCCAATGGACATGATGTGTATATTGATGTTCATTTTAATTCAACACTGGCACATTACAATTTCTTCTGTTTATGCACATCATAGGATATATATTTCCTGCACAGGTTAGCAAATATACAGGCATTTGTTTCACTTTCAATCACTTCCTGCTTCAGAACACATGCATTCCTCCGTGTTTCTTGACTGGTCTTTTCATGAGACTTCTTTCCAAACACATTATTTTCGATTTCCTTTATCAGTTTTGAAGCAAAACTGAAACAGACTTCATGATAAACCATCACTCTAATATCATCATAAGATGTATAACTGGTTGGAATGAATGATTATATATCAATAAAAGATTTTTTATACATTTTCTGATATCAATTCAATACATTATTTAAAGTGTAACCAGTTACATTATTTATTCACATTATGGTCTATTCATGCATTATCTCTATATTCATAGACACAGGGTACACCTCGTTGTACCCGCAATACTAATTTATACATTTTTAAAATATTGCTCCCAGAAATGGTGGAAGAAATACTCATGTCACCTGATCTACATATGCATGTTATCACAGTAATATTCTGGACACAAAATGCAAAAGTCACACGTATGATTGTACCAAAGCCTAAAGGGAAACTCAACATGGATTACTAAAAACATCCATGACCAGGTTGCCTAATGCTCTCAAATGTCAATCCTATTGGTGACTACATATTTGTTTCTTCATAAGATTATATATTCAACCTCAAAACTGTTGAAAATGTTTAATTTTTTTCACTCACTTGATACTCTTTGACTGATTTCCTAATGTCTCTATTGATATCTACTTTCCTACATATTTTCCCCAGTTTAACATTGTGACTGACCCTTCACATGTGCTGACATTGACATTCACTCTCTAACGGAAACACTATTGCTAATGAACTTTGGTCCAAATCCTATACTAGCTCTTCTTCCGAAACATACTGACTATCTTCCTGATCCTATCAACTATCACTTTTTGAGTGGATGTTCTCTACTGCATTCAATCATCCAAGGTGCAAGGTCCTATGCCATTGTATATCGATTTTTCTGAAACATGTATGCAGAACGTAATTCAAAGCTACGTATCGCAATCAGTTGCCCAATGCACTTCTGAGCTTCAAATCTTACCTAGATTTCTGTTTTCATACGTATATTTCATCTCTATATTCCTATAAATATTGCAGGTTCCCAAGATCATTATTCATTCTGCAGAATGATTCCTAATCCAAATCAAACCTGCTATTTACGATAACCATACACGGTTGCCTCAATCTAACATTACAAAAGAGCAGGGACAGAGTTCGTCTTACAATACAGGAATGTAGGGTATCTTCAAACTGCTGAGAACCTGAAAGTTCGATGCAGAAATAATCCCTGGATAAGATGTC
This sequence comes from Callospermophilus lateralis, assembly GCF_048772815.1. Lineage (NCBI taxonomy): Eukaryota > Metazoa > Chordata > Mammalia > Rodentia > Sciuridae > Callospermophilus > Callospermophilus lateralis. The sequence goes on along the minus strand of NW_027512724.1, from coordinate 324,099 downwards.
AGCAGCTATGAAGGACCTGTGAGAGCAAAAGCCATCTTCAATGGCAAACAATCTAAACAGGAAAAAGGAATGTGTATGCATCAGACTCTCTCTTTGTAAGGTAGAGAAGATGGACGTAACCAGGCCTGCGTGGAGAGCTGTTCTCAGGTGCCTATTTTGATATACCATTGAAACTAGTCAAATTGTCAAAGGAAGTAAGGGCAGCCACCATCCAATGTGACCCTTGGAAGCAATGGTTAGGGCAAAGTTGTTGCCAAGGCAGTGACCTCATTCAGTTCCTGAAGGAAGTGACCTACCTAACTTCCTTGGTGATGGAACACTCTGAAATTTTGATGCAAGAAGCCAGGCACCGAGAGCCAGTCCCAGTCCCAGTCCCAGTGCGCTCACTTGTTTGGATTTACCAAGTACAGAGTCAGACCTTCTTGGTACCTACTGATGTGAGGATGGCCAAATGCTAGGAGAGCTCTGAAGAGAAGCCTTTCCTGAGATAGCAGGTAGTGGCTAGCAGTTGGCTCCTCACAGCATCACAGAGTTTGCCAAGGAGACAAGATCTGAGACAGGAGAGGTCATTTTGTGGAGAACAGAGTATGGCCCACCAGTCAGAGGACACTCCGGATAGTCACAGACCTACTTTTGGGAAGGAGTTGCCTTTGTTTGTGGATGTGAGTTTGCGGTTTTGTCTCATGTTCTGAGAATAGGTAGGAAATGTGGTTGGTTTTGTTTGGAGTCGACTGTTTCTAGTAAGTCTTTTGACAAGGCGACTTTCTGTGTCTGTGTATCCACTGTGTCCATGGTTGTCGACATTAGAAAAGAGAATGCATCAATGGAGGTGTCCTGTCTAGTAGAAAGCTTCCCAGCATTTATCCTGCACAATTGATGAATGGACCGTGGTATGCCTTATGGATAGGAAACACCTACTAACATCCTAAGTTCCTGTTTTCTTCCTGAATTCTGGCCACTCTCCAGAATAAGCTCATGATGTATTGTCCAAGATATGTACCACCTCCAAGCTCTGTGACATGTCCATGTTCTTGATAGCTGAAGGGAATGGGAACATCTCAGAAAACTCAGATATCAGTGTGAGCAGTAAAGTCTCAGTGGAGAAACCCTGCTTTGGTCCATTTGCTTACCTATGGTTCTGTTGCCTTGAATGTCAGGAAGGTCTTTGCATCATGCCACCCCTTTGTGAAGCCTGAAGAAACAGATTTCAAATGGAAATGAATGTGCATCACCTGTGGCTCTTTGCTTAATTGCTTTGGAAAAGGATGTGTCTTAATCAGACACTAGGCTCTGTTTGAGGCTGTGGATAAGATTCTCAGCTCCTGATAGATGTAAAGAAGATCCCATGTGTGCATCCAAAACCAAAATGGCAAAAAGATCAGTCATTGTAGATGAAGTCTCCTGCCTTCCTCTGATAGGTTCCTGACCTCCATCAAGTGAGAATAGGGATTTTTTTGGGTCAAATGAGTTCTTCAAAGTCCTGCAGAAGTACTTGGGTTCTCTCATGATGCCAAATCACATAATGAATCTATACCTGACTGTCAGTAGGCCTCAAATTGGAGAAGCAGAGCAGCGTTAACGGCAGGCATTTTTGATCACTCCTGGTTCACAGGAAGGGTGTCCAGGCCACCATGAATTTAGACAAATGAGTGGCAAGGGTGCATATTTTGGACACTGTCTTGGCTGCGCCCCTCATGGAAACCTCCAGCCAGAGTTTATAATGACTGTCTATATGGATGAAGATGAGGGACATGTGGGAATGTTTTGGTTTTAATTGTGGTCATTTGTGTGGCGGTTGGAAGAGATAACAGGGTCCACATGGGCTTGAACTCTGGTGTGATTCCTCTTAGAGACTTAGTTCTGGAACTGACCTCAGAGAAGTGTTGCCATGAATTGTGTTGGGATTTTAGGAGGCCACTCATAAGAGTTGCCCTTGAAACCTGAGATCTAGGCCCAGGGTGGCTTTCCACAGAGAACTGAAATTCTCAGCAAGGATATCGCATGATTTTATTCTGAAAAACTTGGCAGCCATAGTTAAGAGTCAAAAGACACATGGGTTTCCCGTTGTAGACCTCAATGGGCCTGGCTTCATGTGACCTTTTGGCCACTGTTTGGGAAGCCTTGCCTGTGAGAGTTTTTCAGGGCTTTCATTGAAATGAGAGTCCTCCCCATGTAATGGTTCCTGGAAGAATGGAAACCCCAAAGTGCCTCCTACTTCATTCTTGAAAAATGGATAGATAAATACCATGATGTTTTTGAAATTCCCAATGACCAAGTGGCACTGGAGAACCATTGGTTGTTCTCTTGCTGATCATTAGTGTTACAGACAGTGCCTTGATTGGCTGGGTTTCATGAAAATGGTGTGGAACAGAGATGCCAGTAAGTTGGAGCCTGCTGAGTAGTGGGCCTAGAGCAGTGGTGGGCAGGTGTGTGATTATACAACTGTGGTGTGGCCATGTGGATCAGCCATTGGCTTCCAAATAGCTTGTGACTGACTTGGTAAAGCCAGCAGACTATTATATGAAAAGGCATCTTGTTATATGGAGAGGTTTCTGGGCAATGTTCAGAATCAGGTTGCGATGGTCAAGGGGGCAAGCTATGTGGGATAGAACCCTGGTTGGTGAATTCTCCTGCAGACCCTGACCCAACACACGACACAGAACTCCCTCTAGCACTATATCCTAGTTGAACTCCTTGTATTTCGTGAAGCAAATACCAAACTCCCAGTGCAGCAGCAAGAAACACCACAAAATGTTCAGGATGACCAAATGGCTTCACAGTCCACTCAGAGAGACACTAAGCTTCCAGTGGCCACAGTTAACCAACAAAGAGAGAAATCAACACCGCTACCTAATGTTCAATGGAAAATAAGAAACGATGTCCTCCAGGTCACATAGATGCAGATCCAGCTTTGATGGTCTCACCAGAAATGAAGCTAAAGCTCCGGACAACAAGATATATTTCATGTGTCCAAACTCAGAGGCAGTTTCTCAAGAAGGCTTTTGGCCAGCAGAGTTCCATGTTTGTGGAGTGTTTACGCAGTCACTTACTTTTGGAAACTCCTCTACCACCTCCAAGGTTGTGAACTCCTGAGCATTTTCCATTCCAGATATGTATTCACAGATTTTCTAACTCTTCTCTTCGAATTGCATCTTACATAGGGTGAAGATAATGTCAATGGATTTTTTCTGGATGAGAGTGGGAAGACTTTTGTGTAGGACATATTTGCATACATATTGGATTCATTTTCCAATTTTCCATTTGAAATACTGAGTCCCTGACACTAAACCATACCCTACTAGTGTCTGACTACTAATCCTAATATGAGGCAGAAAAATAACCCAAACATAATAGAAATACAAACAGTTCAGAGGAGGCATGGTGTATAGTTGGACTTGCCTTTTGCATTATAAAGGTTAGGAGTTATTAATCTAGACAATTTTTGTTGCAATAGTTGTCCATGTGATTTTAAAGATAACAAATATGTGAATTCTTGTCTCTCTTTCTCTGTAGCCTACTCAGCACATATATTTTTATATGCACATAGAGAATCCTACCTGGTACTACACGTACATTCTTGTGAGGTGGCTGACTTGGCAGATACAAATTGAGAGAAGAGATCACTCCTCATAAACGCCATTGGAACTGAAAATTCAACCTATGGGTGAGCTTCCTAGAGAACAAAATTATACACAAATCTTTGTTCAGTAAAATGAATATTTTTGGATCTGTGGATGATATATATTTCATGGTGAATTTTGATTGGCATATATTGCTATTTTTAATGTCTCTCTCTGTGATATATATATATATATATATATATATATATATATATACACTCTCTCCATATTTTTCAAAATATGAAATATATGTGTCTTATATGCACTTCCTAATTTCTTTCATGTTCATGAACGTGGATTTATAATCAACGTTTCACAAGATTATTCTCAGAAAATTTCATCCACCTGAAATACATATTTGATTCCTAGTGCTGAAAACTAACTTCAGTGAATGGTGCATACAAATCCTAACATTTCTACAGTAACTGACACAGTTTATCATCAATGCAAGTAGATTCCTATGGGACATGATGTGTATATCGACGTTCATTTTTATTCAACACTGGGACATTACAATTTCTTCAGTTTATGCACATCATAGGATATATATTTCCTCCACAATTTAGCAAATTTATAGGGATTTGTTTCAATTTCAATCACTTCCTGCTTCAGAACACATGTTTTCCTCCATGTTTCTTGACTGATCTTTTCATGAGATTTCTTTCCAAACACATTATTTTCGATTTACTTTATCACTTTTAAAGCAAAACGGACACACACTTTATGATAAACCATAACTATAATATCACTATTAGATGTATAACTGGTTGGAATGAATGATTTTATATCAATAAAAGATTTCTTATATATTTTCTGATATCAATTCAATACATTTTGTAAAGTGGAACCAGTTATATTATTTATTCACAGTATGGTCTATTCATGCATTATCTCTATATTAATAGACACAGGTTACACCTCTTTGTATCCCCAATACTAATTTATACATCTTCAAAATATTGCTCCCAGAAATGGTGGAAGAAATACTCATATCACCTGATCTACATATGCATGGTATCACAGTAATATTCTGGACACGAAATGCAAAAGTCACACGTATGACTGTACCAAAGCCTAAATGGAAACTGAACATGGATTACTAAAAACATCCATGACCAGGTTGCCTAATGCTCTCAAATGTCAATCCTATTGGTGACTACATATTTGTTTCTTCCTAAGATTATATATTCAACCTCAATACCATTGAAAATGTCTAATTTTTTCACTCACTTTGTACTTTTCCTGATTTCCTAATGTCTCTATTGATATCTACTTTCCTACATATTTTCTCCAGTTCAACATTGTGACTGACCCTTCACATGTGCTGACATTGACATTCACTCTCTAACCAAAACCCTATTGCTTATGAACTTTGGTCAAAATCCTATACTCACTCTTCTTCCGAAACATACTGACTATCTTCCTGATCCTATCAACTATCCCTTTTTGAGTGGATGTTCTCTACTACATTCAATCATGCAAGGTACAAGGTCCTATGCTATTGTATATCGATTTTTCTGAAACATGTATGCAGAACGTAATTCAAAGCTACGTATCACAATCAGTTGCCCAATGCACTTCTGAGCTTCAAATCTTACCTAGATTTCTGTTTTCATACTTATATTTCATCTCTATATTCCTATAAATATTGCAGGTTCCCAAGACCATTATTCATCCCGCAGAATGATTCCTAACCCAAATCGAACCTGTAATTAACCCTAACCATACACTGTTTCCTCAATCTAAAATTACAAAAGAGCAGGGACAGAGTTCATCTTACAATACAGTAATGTTGGGTATCTTCCAACTGCTGAGAACCTCAAAGTTCGATGCAGAAATGATCCCTGGAGAAGATGTAGGCAGCTATGAAGGATCTGAGAGAGCAAAAGCCATCTTCCATGGCAAACAACCTGAACAGGATGAAGGGATGTGTATGCATCAGCCTTTCTCTTCTTAATGTAGAGAAGATGGACCTAACCAGGCCTGCATGGAGAGCTGTTCCCAGGTGCCTATTTTGATATACCATTTTAACTAGTCAAATTGTCACACAAAGTAGGAGCAGCCTCCATCTAAAGGGACCCTTGGAAGAAACTGTTAGGACAAAGTTGTTGCCAAGAGAGGGACCTCATTCAGTTCCTGAAGGAAGTGACCTAGCTAACTTCCTTGGTGATGGAACTCTCTGAAATTGTGATGCAAGAAGCCAGGCACCGAGAGCCAGTCCCAGTCCCAGTCCCAGTGGGCTCACTTGTTTGGATTTACCAAGTACAAGTAAGACTTTCTTGGTACCTACTGATGTGAGGATGGCCAAATGCCAGTTGAGCTCTGAAGAGGGGCCTTTTCTGAGATAGCAGGTAGTGGCTAACTGCAGGCTCCTCACAGCATCACAGAGTTGGCCAAGGAGACATGATCTGAAAGTCGAAAGGCCATTTCGAGAGGAACATAGTATAGCCCACCAGTCAGAGGACACTCTGGATAGTCACAGACCCACTTTTGGGAAGGAGGTGCCTTTATGTGTGTGGGTGTGAGTTTATGGTTTTGTCTCATGTTCTGAGAATAGGTAGAAAAGGTGGTTGGTTTGGTTTGGAGTCGACTGTTTCTAGTTACTCTTTTGACAAGGCAAGTGTTTCTATGTCTGTGTATCCACTGTGTCCGTGGTTTTAGACATTAGAAAAGAGAATGCATCAATGGAGGTGTCCTGTCTAGTAGAAAGCTTCCCAGCATTCATCGTTCACAATTGATAAATGGACTGTGGTTTGCCTTATGGATAGGAAACAACTACTAACTTCCTAAGTTCCTGTTTTCTTCCTGAATTCTGGCCACTCTCCAGAATAAGCTCATGATTTATTGTCCAAGATATGTACCACCTCCAAGCTCTGTGACATGTCCATGTTCTTGATAGCTGAAGGGAATGGGAACATCTCTGAAAACTCAGATATTAGTGTGAGCAGTAGAGTCTCAGTGGAGAAACCCTGCTTTGGTCCATTTGCTTACCTATGGTTCTGTTGCCTTGAATGTCAGGAAGGTCTTTGCCTCAGGCCACCCCTTTTAGAAGCCTGAAGAAACAGTTTTCAAATTTAATTGAATGGGTATCACGTGTGGCTCTTTGCTTAATTGCTTTGGAAAGGGATGTGTCTTAATCAGACACTAGGCTCTGATTGAGGGGGTGGCTAAGATTTTCAGCTCCTGATAAATCTAAAGAAGATCCCATGTGTGCATCCAAAACCAAAATGGCAAAATGATCAGTCATTGTGGATGAAGTCTCTTGTCTTCCTGTGTTAGGTCCTGAACTCCATCAAGTGAGAATAGAATTCCTTTGGGTCAAATGAGTTCTTCAAGTCCTGCAGAAGTGCTTGGGTTCTCTCATGATGTCAAATCACATAAGCAATCTATACCTGACATTCAGTAGGCCTCAAATTGGAGAAGCAGAGCAGTATTAACAGCAGGCCTATATGATCACTCCTTGTTCACAGGATGGGTTTCCAGGCCACCCTAAATTTAGACAAATGAGGGGAAAGGGTGCATATTTTGGACACTGTCTTGGGCTGCGCCCCTCATGGAAACCTCCAGCCAGAGTTTATGATGAGTGTCTATATGGATGAAGATGAGGGCCATGTGGAAATGTTTTGGTTTTAATTGTGGTCATTTGTGTGGCGGTTGGAAGAGATGACTGGGTCTACATGGGCTTGAACTCTGGTGTGATTTCCCTTAGAGACTGAGTTTGGGAACTGACGACAGAGAAGTATTGCCATGAATTGTGTTGGGATTGTAGGAGGCCACACATGAGAGTTGCCCTTGAAACCTGAGATCTAGGCCCAGGATGGCTTTCCACAGAGAACTGAAAATCTCAGCAAAGATATCACATGATTTTATTCTGAAAAACTTGGCAGCCATAGTTAGAGTCAAAAGACATATGGACCTCACGTTGTAGACCTCAATGGGCCTGGCTTCATGTGACCTTTTGGCCACTGTTTGGGAAGCCTTGCCTATGAGAGTTCCTCAGAGCTTTCATTGAAATTAGCTTCCTCCCCATGTAATGGTTCCTAGATGAATGGAAACCCCAAAGTGCCTCCAACTTCATTCTTGAAAAATGCATAGATAAACACCATGAAATTTTTGAAATTCCCAATGACCAGGTGGCACTGGAGAACCATTGGATGTCCTGTTGCTGATCATAAGTATAACAGACAGTGCCTTGATTGACTGGGTTTCATGAAAATTGTGTAGTACAGAGATGCCAGTAAGTTGGAGGCTGCTGAGTAGTGGGCCTAGAGCAGTGGTGGGCAGATGTGTGGTAATACATCTGTGTTGTGGCCATGTGGATCTGCCATTGGCTTCCAAATGGCTTGTGACTGACTTGGTGCAGCCAGGAGACCATTATATGAAAAGGCATCTTGTTATATGCAGGGGTTTCAGGGCAATGTTCTTAATCAGGTTTCTATGGTCAAGGCGGTAAGCAATGTGGGATAGAAGCCTAGTTGGTGCATTTTCCTGCAGAGCCTGACCCACCGCACGTTACAAGACTCCCTCAAGCACTGTGTGCCAGTTGAACTCCTTGTATGTCATGAAGCAAATACCAAACTCCCAGTGTAGCAGCAAGAAACACCACGAAAAGTAGAAGATGACCAAATGGCTTCAAAGTCCACACGGGGAGTCACATTGCCCGAAGTGGCCACAGTTTACCTACAAAGAGAGACTTCAGCACTGGTGCCTCATGTTCATTGGAAAATAAGAAACCATGTCCTCTAGGTCACATAGATGCAGACCCAGCTTTGATGGTCTCACAACAAAGGTAGGTAAAGCTCCTGACAAAAACATATATTTCAAGTGCACAACCTCAGGGGCAGTTTCTCAAGAAGTCTTTAGTCCAGCAGAGCTCCATGTTTGTGAAGTGTTTACCCTGTTCCTTACTTTTGGAAACTCATTAACCACTTGCAAAGTTGTAAAATCATGAGCATATTCAATTCCAGATATGTACTCACAGATTTTTTACCTCTTTTCATATAATTGTGAATTACTTAAGGTGAGGGTAAGTCAAGGCATTGTTCAGGATGAGAGTGGAAAGATTTTTTGTATCACAATTTTGCATACACTTTGGATTACTTTTCCTAGTTGAACAACATTATACATAAATCCATGTTCAGTATAATAAATATTTTTGCATCCGTGGATTATATATATTTCACTATGAATTTCAATTGGCATACATATTGCTACTTTTTAATGTCTTTGTTTTATATATATATATATATATATATCTCCTATCCAGATTTTTCAAAATATATGTGTTTTATTATACACTCTCTAAATTCTATTATGTTCATATATGTGGATGTATAATCAACTTTTCACAAGATTATACTCAGAAATATTCATCCACCTGAAATACATATTTGTTTCCTAATACAGACAACTAACTTCAGTGAACGATGCATACAAATCCCAATATTTCTACAGTAACTGACTCAGTTTTACATCAATGCAAGTAGATTCCTATGGGGCATGACATGTATTTTGACGTTCATTTTTATTCAAGACTTGTACGTTGCTATTTCTTCAGTTTATGCACATCATATGATATATATTTCATCCACAAGTTAGCATATTTATAGGCATTTGTTTCACTCTCAATCACTTCCTGCTTCAGAACAAATGTATTCCTCCATGTTTCTTGACTGGTCGTTTCATGAGACTACTTTCTAAACACATGATTTTTTAATTACATAATCACTTTTGAAGCAAAAATCACACCCTTCATGATAAACCATAACCATAATATTACCATTAGATGTATAACTAGTTGGAATGAATGATAGTATTTCAATATAAGATTTCTTATATATTTTAAGATATCAATTCAATCCATTATTTTATGTAGAACTAGTTATATTATTAATTCACAGTGTGGTCTACTCATGCATTTTCTCTAGATTCATATACACAGGGTACATCTCTTTGTACCCCCAATACCAATTTATACATCTTCAAAATATTGCTTCAAAAAATGGTGGAAGAATTACTCATGTAACCTGATCTACATATATATTTTATCACAGTGATATTCTGGACACAAAACGCAAGGCTCACACTTATGTTTGTACCATAGCCTAAATGGAAATTGAACATGTATTACTATAAACATCCATGTCCAGGTTGTCTAATGCTCAATATCAATCCTATTGGTGACTACATATTTGTTTCTTCCTAAGATTATATATTCAAACTCAACCCTGTTGGAAATGTCTAATCCTATCACTCACATTATACTTTGCCTTATTTCCTAATGTGTCTATTGATATCTGTTTTCCTACATATTTTCCCCTGTTCATCATGTGACTGACTCTTCTCATGTGCTGACATTTACGTTCACTCTCTAACCAAAAACCTATTACTAATGAAATTTGTTCCAAAACCTATACTCACTCTTCTTCCTAAACCTACTGACTATCCCAGTTTGAGTGGATGTTCTCTTCTACATTCAATCATCCAAGGTACAAGGTCTTTTGCCATTCGATATCGAATTATGTGAGACAACTGTTCAAAATGTAATTCAAAGCTAAGTATCCCAATCAAGGGCAAAATGCCCTTCTGGGCTTCAAGTCTTACCTAGATTTCTGTTTTCATACTTATATTTCACCAATATATTCTTATAAATATTGCATGTTCCAATACCATTATTCATCTCACAGAATGATTCCTAACCCAAATGGAACATGTTATTAACCCTAAGAATGCACCGTTCCCTCAATCTAATTTTACAGAAGAACAGGGACAGAGTTTGACTTACAATACAGAAATGTAGGTGATCTTCCACCTGCTGAGAACCTCAAAGGTCCATGTAGAAATGATCCCTGGAGAAGATGTAGGCAGCTATGAAAGACCTGAGAGAGCAAAAGTCATCTTCCATGGCAAACATCCTGGTCAGGATGAAAGGATATGTCGGAATCAGCCTCTCTCTTCTTAATGTAGAGAAGATGGACCAAACCAGGCCTGTGTGGAGAGCTGTTCCAGGAGCCTATGGTTGATCTACCATTCTAACTTGTGAAAATTTCAAAGGAAGTAGGGGCAGCCTCCGTTTCATTGGTCAATTGAAAGCAACTGTGAGGACAAAGTGTTTGCCAAGGCAGTGACCTCATTCAGTTCCTTAAAGAAATGACCACACCTCACACTTTTGGTGATGGAACACTGTGAACTTTTGATCCAGGAAGCCAGGAACCCAGAGTCAGTCCCAGTCCCAGTCCCATTGGGCTCGCTTGTTTTGATTGAACAAAGACAGAGACATTATTTTTTGGTCCTCCTGTTGTGAGGATGACCAAATGCCAGGAAAGCTCTGAAAACTGGCCTTTCCAGAGAAAGCAGGTAGTGGCTCATCGCGGACTCCTGACAACTTCACAGAGTTGGCTAAGGAGACCAGATCTGAGACAGGACAGGCCATGTTGGGGGAATATATTATGGCCCACGAGTCAGACCACCCTCTGGATAGTCACAGACCTACTTGGGGGAAGGAGGTGCCTTTGTGGTTGTGGGTGTGAGTTTTTGGTTTTGTCTCATGTTCTGAGAATAGATAGGAAAGGCGGTTTGTTTGGTTTGGTATGGACTGTTTCTAGTAAGTCATGTGACAAGGCGAGTGTTTCTATGTCTGTGTGTCCCACTGTGTCCGTGGTTGTAGACATTAGAAAATAGAATGCATCAATGGATGTGTCCTGTCTAGCAGAAAGCTTCCCAGTATTCATCCTGCCCAATTTATGATTAGGCAGAAGATTGCCTTATGGATGGGCAACACCTGCTATCTTCCTAATTTTCTATTTTCTTCCTGAATTCTGGCCACACTCCAGAATAGGCTCATGGTTTTGAGTAAAAGATATGTACCACCTCCAAGCTCTGTGATATGGCCATGTACTGGATAGCTGAAGGGACTGGCGAGCACCTCAGAAAACTCAGATATCAGTTAGACCAGAAAAGTCACAGTGGAGAAACCCTGCTTTGGGCCTTTTGCTTACCTATTTTTCTTTTGCCCTGAATGTCAGGAAGGTCTTTGCCTCCAGCCACCCCTTTGTGAAGCCCTAAGAAACAGTTTTCAAATGGAAATGAATGGGCATCACCTGTGGCGCTTTGCTTAATTGCTTTGGAAAGGGATGTGTCGGAATCAGCCTCCTGGCCCTGTGTGAGGCTGTGGCTTAGATTATCAGCACCTGATGAATCTAAAGAAAGATCCCATGTGTGCATCCAAAATCAAAGGGCAAAAATTGCAGTCATTGTGGATGAAGTCTCTAGCTTTCCTCTGTAAGGTTTCTCACTTCAATCAAGTGAGAATAGGGATCCTTTGGGTCAAAAGAATTCTCCAAATCCCTGCAAAAGCTTGCCCATGTGTGCTTGGATTTTCTCATGACTCCAAATCACATAAAGAATCTAAACCCCACAGTCAGAAAGCCTCAAATTGTAGAAGTGGAAAAGTATTAATGGCAGACCTATTTGATTACTCCTGGTTCACATGAAGGGTGTCCAGGCCACTGAGATTTTAGGCAAATGAGGGACAAGGGAGCTTATTTTGGACACTGTCTTTGACTGCGCCCCTAATGGAAAACTCCAGCCAAAGGTTATGAAGAAGATGAGGGCCGTGTGGGAGTGTTTTGGTTTTAATTGTGGTCATTTGTGTGGCAGTTGGAAGAGATGATTGGGTCCACCTGGGCTTGAACTCTGGTGTGATTCCCCTTAGAGACTGAGTTCTGGAACAGACCTCAGAGAAGTATTGCCATCAATTGTTTTGGGATTTTAGGAGACCACACATGAGAGTGACCATTGGAAACTGAGATCTAGGCCCAGATTGACTTTCCACAGATCACTGGGAATCTCAGTGAGGAAATCACATTATTTTATTCTGAAAGACTTGGCAGCCATAGTTGAGAGTCAAAAAACACATGGACCTCACATTGTAGAACTCAATAGGCCTGGCTTCATGCGACCTTTTGGCCACTCTTTGGGAAGCCTTGCCCTTGAGATTTCCCCAGAGCTTTCATTGAAATGAGCTTCCTCACCATTTAACAGGTCCTGAATATATTGAAACCCACAGTGCCTCCAACATCATCCTTGAAAAATGGCTAAACAGATACCATGAAATTTTTGAAATTCCCAAGACCAGGTGGCACTGGAGAACCTTTGGATGTCCTGATGCTGATCTTGAGTACACCAGACAGTGCCTGGATTCACTAGGTTTCATGAAAATTGTGTTGAATAGAGATGCCAGTACGTTGGAGCCTGCTGAATAGTGGGCCTAGAACAGTGCTTGGCAGGTGTGTGATAAAACATGTGGTGGGGCAATGTGGATCTGCATTTGGCTTCCAAATGGCTTGTTACTGACATGGTGCAGCCAGTAGATACTTCTGTGTAAAGGTATCTTGTTATATGGAGAGCTTTCAGGGCAATGTTCAGAATCAGGTTGCTATGGTTAAGGGGGCAAGCTATGTGGGATAGAAGCCTGGTTGGTGCATTCTCCTGCAGACCTTGACACACCACTCGTCACAGAACTCCCTCCAGCACTGTGACACAGTTGAACTCCTTGTATTTCGTGAAGCAAATACCAAATCCCCAATGCAGCAGCAACAAACACCACGACAATTGGAGGATGACCAAATGGCTTCACAGCCCACACTGGGAGACACTTAGCCCCCAGTGTCCACAGGTTACCTACAAAGTGAGAATTCAGCACTGCTGCCTCATTTTCATTAGAAAATAAGAAACCGTGTCCTCCAGGTCACATAGATGCAGACCCAGGTTTGATGGTCTCACTACAAAGGAAGCTAAAACTTGTGACAACAAGATATATTTCAAGTGCCCAAATTCAGAGGCAGTTTCTCAAGAAGTCTTTAGTCCAACAGAACTCCATGTTTGTGGAGTGTTCACCCTGTCCCTTACTTTTGCAAACTCCTCTACCACCTCCAAGGTTTCAAAATCCTGAGCCTATTCCATTCAAGATGTGTTTTCACTGATTTTCTAACTCTTCTCCTCTAATGATGTTTTAGTTGGAGCGAAGGTACTGTCAAGGCATTGTTCTGGATAAGAGTGGAAACATTTTTGTGTAGCACATGTTTACATACACATTGTATTCATTTTCCAATTTTCCATTCGAAATACTGAATCCCTGACACTAACCCCTACCCTACTATATTCTGACTACTAATACTAATAGGATGGAGAAAAATAACCCAAACAGAATGAAAATACAACCATTTCAGAGGAGGCATGGTGTATAGTTGGACTTACCTTTTGCATTATATAGGGTAGGATTTATAAATCTAGTCAATTTTTTGTTGAAATAGTTCTCCATGTTTTTTTTAAAGTTAACCACCTATGAATTCCTTTCTCCCTTTCTCTGTAGCCTATTCACCACCTGTATTTTTATATGCACAGATAGAATCCTACCTGGTACCACACGTACATTCTTGTGAGGTGGCTGACTTGGCAGATACAAATTGTAAGGGATCACTCCTCTTAAACGATGTTGGAACCGAAAATTTAAATTATGGGTGATCTTCCTACTTGAACAATATTATTCATAAATCCATGTTCAGTAAAATAAATATTTTTCTATCTGTCGATGATATATATTTAATTATAAATTTCAATTGGCATATATATTGCTGTTTTTAATGTGTGTGTGTGTGTGAGTGTGTGTGTGTATATATATATATATATATATATATATATACACTCTCCAGATTTTTCAACAAATGAAATATGTGTCTTATTTTACACTCATCAAATTCATTCATATTCATGTATGTGGATTTATAATCAACTTTTCACAAGATTATTCTTAGAAATATTCATTCACCTGAAATACATATTTGTTTCCTAGTACTGAAAACTAACTTCAGTGAATGGTGCATAAGAATCCTAATATTTCTACAGTAACTGACCCAGTTTAATATTAATGCAAGTAGATTCCAATCGGACATGATGTGTATTTTGACGTTCATTTTTATTCAACACTGGTAGATTAGTATTTCTTCAATTAATGCACATCATAGGATATAAATTTCATCCACAAGTTAGGAAATTTATAGGCATTTGTTTCACTATCAATCACTTTCTGCTTCAGAACACATGTATTTCTCCATGTTTCTTGACTGGTCTTTAAATGAGAAAAGGGATGGACAAGGCAAGGAAAGGCACCTAAGATAGCACCGAATACAGGGAAACAGTCCTATTTGGTTGCAACCAGATTTAAAGGGCATTGCTTCTGTTGTAATCAGTTACTTCCCTGAACCCCAAGTTTAGGTTGTTTCAGAATTTTGTACCCAACATGTAAGGGAGCGGCTCAGAAGTTCACAGTCTGCAGAAGTTCAGAGAAAGCAGTTTTTGTTTCTGTTTTTTTTTTTTTCTCTGTTCTGGGCAAGTTAACATTTTAAGGACACCTGGGAGGGGGAGAGCTTTTTTCTTCTCTTTCTTTTTTCTCCCTGCCAGCTGTTACCATGGAGTCCAGTTGGTAACTTCTTTATCTTAGAAATGTAGCCATCTCTGTGAAGCCTCAATTTGAGGCCAGAGGCCTTGTGCACATATTGCCAGCATTGTGAATGACTCTATCCAAACACATTATTTTGGATTTCCATAATCGCTTTTGAAGCAAAACTAACATATCTTCATGATAAACCATAACCATAATATTAATATTAGATGTACAACTGGTTAGAATGAATGATTGTAAATCAATATAAGATTTCTTATATATTTTCAAATATCAATTCAATCCATAATTTAAAGTGGAAACAGTTATATTATTTATTCACTGTATGGTCTATTCATGCATTATCTCTATATTCATGGACACAGTGTACACCTCTTTGTACACCCAATACCCATTTATATGCCTTCAAAATATTGCTCCCAGAAATGGTGGAAGAAATACTTGTGTCACCAGATCTACGTATATATTTTATCACAGTAAAATTCTGGACACAAATGCAAAGGTCACACTTAGATTGTACCAAAGCCTAAATAGAAAGTGAGCATGGTTTACAAAAATCATCCATGTCAAGGTTGCCTTATGCTCTCAAATGTCAATCCTATTGGTGACTACATATTTGTTTCTTCCTAAGATTATATATTCAAACTCACCCTGTTGAAAATGTCTAATTGTATCACTCACTTTATACTTTGCCTGATTTAGTAATGTCTTTATTGATATCTGCTTTCCTACATATTTTCCTCAGTTCATTATTGTGACTGTTCTCATGTCTGACATTTATATTCACTCTCTAACAGAACCCCTATTGCTAAAGAACTTTTGTTCCAAATCCTATACTCAGTCTTCTTCCCAAACCTACCGACTATCTTCTTAATCCTACTGGCTATCCCTTTTTGACTGGATTTTCTCTTATACATTCAATCATTCAAGTAATGTTCGTGCGAGCATCAGAGGTAGAGACCACGAAGAGACTGTCTCATGCAACAGCAAAAGGTTTATTGGAGGTCAAGCATGCTGGGGCTCAGAGCTCACAGAAATAGAGCAGAGAGCCCTGAGAACAGCTTAAGCAGAGCTTATATTCTTTCCTTGGAAAGGGCAGGGACGGAAGTTTATTGATGGGTCATGGTGAGTGGGCGGTTTGCATGTAAACGGGTGAGGGAATACATTCTGCAATTTGGCAGTTGGGGACAGCACATTCTGGGAACAAAATTAGCAAACAGTTCTCAATATTTCAACAGTGTTTTGTTAAGCATACAGAAAAATAGGAAGTTACAAGTACCTATTTTGTTAACCTTTCATTCCCCACTTCTTCTTCTGGCTACTTATAATTACAAAAGTGATCAAGGCTGGTGTCACATTCTATGTCTGCAAGTGGGTTATTACCATAAGTTTAACTTGTCCAATTTGAGCTTGGAGAAAAAAAATTACACGTTTGAGCAAACAGGGTTTTATACTTTGCAGTAATATGAGGATTATTATTGGACCAGCCATGGTTGATAAAAACGTAGTTAACCAGAGGGAATGTATGGATCAGAATCAAACCACCCTTTTTGGGCCTCTCTCAGTGATGCTCTTCAAGGTGTCTTTTTAATTTACTCATAGATTTTTTTTTTACAACTCCAGTATGGTCGGCATAAAAACAATATTTTTCCCTCAATGCAGCACAAAGGCCCCCTTCTCTCATGAATGGGCGGTCCAACCCTCAACTGTTCTGTAAAACAACTTCAGACAGAGAGGATAAATATTCCTGCAAAGCTGTGATGGAGGTTTCTACTATCTCTAAGTTTTGTTCTATTGCTGCTACTAATTGGGTCATTTGTTGTGTCCCATGGACTAGTGCAGGGGTTTCTGTGCCCACCCCTGCAGCAACTCCTATTCGTAATAGGATGGCTAAAGTTAGGGATATATGTTCCCAGCAGAACCGTGTTGTATGCCCGCCTGTTTGAATTTCAAATGAACCTGCATCATTATAGAGCACTCTGGGAAACATCTGCACCATTACACAATTAATCACATCTGTTGACCATTTCATGAAAACATAAACAATGTTTAAGTATATAGAATTATACTGTTGTAGGGACAGACAAGGCAAGGCACCTAAGATAGCACCAAAAACAGGGAAACAATGCTATTTGGTTGCAACCGGATTCAGAGTGCATTGCTTCTGTTGTAATCAATTAATGCCCTGAACCCCAAGTTTAGGTAGTTTCAGAATTTTGTACCCAACATGAATGAAAAGGGGCTCAGAAGTTCACAGTCGGCAGAACTTCACAAAAAGATTTTTTTTTTCTGTTATTTCCTCTGTTCTGGGCAAGTTAACTTTTCAAGGACACCTGGGAGGGGGAGAGCTTTTTCTTCCTTTTCTTTTATCCTCCTTCAGCTGTTACCATGAAGCCCAGTTGGTATTTTTTATTTTAGAAATGTAGCCATCTCTGTGAAGCCCCAGCTCAAGGCCAGAGGCCTTGTTCACATATTGTGTGAAAAACTATTAAGGGGTTGTCTAGCTTAGAAGTGCTGATTTTTCCAAGCAGTGGCCAAGTATAACAGGGCAACAGAAAAAGAGCAAGTTTATCTACACTGAACTCTTTTATAGGGACTCTTTTGCTGAAAGTTCTAAAGTCATCCATGGTGAAGACTTCTGGAGAAGTTCAGTTAAGATTTTTCTGTGGGCCTGGTATAGAGGGGAAAGACGGGGAAGGCGAGGAATGAGAGCAGCTCCGGGGATCTGAGAATGAAAAAAGAGAGATGTAAAAGCATAATGGAAAAGGGGTTTGGGATTTTCCTAGGAACAAAATCTTGAGCAGTAGAACAGGTAGAACAGAGGGGAAGACGGGAGTGAGTATCCCAGAAAGCCTGGGAGGGATTTTAAATTCTTAGTAACCTGTTTTCAGTGATGACAAAGCAACTTTAAAGGCCATTTTTATTACATCTTGGATAGGGGTCTGAGGGCTCTTCTCAGGTGGTTTGAGCTTTGGGTTACCTGGTAAGAGGACCTGGGGAGACCGTGTGTAGGCACTGACAGGAGAAGAGAGGAGTGAGTGTTTAGAAGGGTACCTCAGTAACTGCTACCTCAGCAAGGGAGCAATGATCTGAGAACTGGCGGAGGTTTGGGTTTTTGATCTAGTAACTGGAGGAGAGAAATCAGGTTGCTGAGGTGGGACTGACAGTAGAGAGTCTGGAGCAGAAGCCTGAGGGTGAGGATCTATTGGAGATGCATAGTTCAGGAAGTGAGCGAAGGAGGTAAAAGGCCTCCACATAGGGGAATTTCCTTTCATCCTCTTGAGCACTTGCAGAAGTTAAAAAGGTAACACAGAATTTGAGGATCTAGAGACTCCTCTGGGGGCCATCAGTTTTTGTTGTCTAATTGGTAATATGGCCAATGCTGTGTACTGAATTTGATGAGGATTTTGCGTTCCACCAGGCTGCCCCTGTATGCTCAAATCCCCATCACTTACAGAAGAAGTTGGCTTTCCCTCCACACAGCCATGGCTGTTTGTGGCTTTGATAGTCTGGTGGGCAAACATACTAATCTAGTCTAGCCAACCTGCATCTGGCTCACGTGTCCCTAAATCCCTAATGTTTGTTTCCATTATCTATGGTATGGAAGGGATTTAATTGAATTTTAGTGGGATTTTCATCAGCGATATCCTAATAGGAAAGACTTATAGCCAGCTGACAAATGTCTGGGTGGAGAGCTAGCCACCAGGTCCCTAAGGGAGCTGTATACGAGTTAGAGCATACTTCTTGTCTAGTAGGATTTGTGATAAGCCATCGCTGCTGAACGGGCTGATGAGCATTAGGTGTACTGGTGGCCAAGGGGAGAGTCTACAGCCTTATCCACATAGCGAATATGCAATTTGAAATGGTTACCAGTCTTTCCCAGTTTCCAGAAAGAAACTGGTAAGAGGCGCAGGCTTGAGATGAGAGGCATGGATCCAGGAAGTGTTTCCATCTACTTTTACCGCTGTAGGTGTTATAATTAGCACCTGGTATGGTCCTTTCAAGCAGGGTTCCAGGGATGACACCTGATGTTGTCTTATGTAGATGAAGTCCCTTACTTGATATCAATGTGGAGTCCCCTTGTCCCCAGGTTGCAAGGCAGTTGTCAGCTGTTTTCACCGGTATCATTGAGTTCTTTCAAGAGATTTAATTCTGTCAAGCAAGGGGGTGTGGAAGGCATCGTTAGGTCTTAGAGTTGGGGTTTCATGCCTTACTGGAGGAGGTGCACCATAGAGAAATTCATAGGGGGTGAGTTTACACAAAGAAACAAAGGGAGTATTTCTTGCATGAAACAGTGGATAAGGCAGGGGCATAGTCTAATATTTTATGCCGGTCTCTAAGCTTAATTTCGTTAAGGTCTCTTTAATGGTTCAATTTATTTTTTTTTCCTGTCCTGAGCTCTGGGGTCTAGAAGCACAATGTAACTTCCAATTAATGCCCTGGGTCCTGGCTAAGCCCTCACTTACCCGGGCCATGAACACCGTTCAATTATCAGACCCTATTACCTTAGGTAGGCCTTGTCTTGAAAAAATATCTTAATATCTTTCAGGATCTTCTTGACCACCGTTTGAGCCGTTTTTTTTTTTTTTTTTTTTTTTTTTTTTTTTTTTTTTTTTTTTTTGTGAGAAAGGATTCAATCCATCCTGAAAATTTATCTACAAAGACTAGGAGATATTTAAGTCTATACCTTATACCTTGCTGGCTTAATTTCAGTAAAGTCTACTTCCCAGAATTGTCCTGGTCTGGTTCAGCGTAGGTGCTTTCCTGCAGGAAGCTTGGAAGGGTAAGCATTAACCAATTGACAGAACCGACAGGCTTTTGTTACCCGTTCAGTTATTTTTTTTCACTGTGAGTAAGTTAGTCGAAATCTCTGTTCCTGATCTTTCAGGAATGCCTGCAGTTTCTTTGAACCAAGGTGAGTAAGTTGATGTACATTTTTAACGTAGTGTAGGGCTTTCTGAAATTGCAGGCTGGGCTCAGTGAAGTTGAGGAGTTCAGTGTCAGTGTTCTTAAATGTTATCAAAAGCTTGCTGGTGCTCAAGGGTCCATTGGAATTGGGCATCCTTATTTAACAACGGGTATAAAGAAGCAGCTAAGAACACAAACCCAGGTATCCATAACCTGAAAAGGCAGCAGTCCCAAGAAACTCTCTGTGTTGTCTCCTGTTAGATGGAGGTGGTATCTGCACAACGGTTTGTTTTCTGGGCTCAGTGAGCCATCATTTCCGCCCCTAAGGGAATAACCCAGGAAGATTACTTCTTGCTTGCAAATTTGGGCCTTTTTGGCAGAAGCTCTATACCTGAGTTGAGCAAGCTCGGATAATAGTGCTTGGGTCCCAGACTCACAGTTTTCCTTGTTGTTAGCTGCCAGTAGCAGGACATCCACATATTGAAGCAGGGTGACTTTGGGGTGCGTAATTCTGAAGTTGTTGAGATCTCTGTGGAGGGCTTCATCAAAGAGACTGGGGGAGGTTTTGAACACCTGTGGGAGTCTAGTCCAAGTTAGTTGACCAGAAGTTCCATTATCTGGGTCTACCCACTCAAAAGCAAACAGCAACTGACTATCTTTATGCAGAGGCAAGCAAAAGAAAGCATCTTTTAAGTACAGAACAGTATACCATTTTCACTCAGCAACAGCAAAGTGTTTATTGGGGTTCCAGCATGCTGGGGCTCAGAGCTCACTTGACTAGAGCAGAGAGCCCTGAGAACAACTTAAACAGAGCTTATATAATTTTTTGGAGAGGGCAGGGAGGGAAATTAATTGATGGGTCAGGGCAAGTGGGCAGTTTTTGTGCAACCGGGTGAGGGAGTACACTCTGCAGTTTGGCAGTTGGGGACAGCGCATTTTGGGAACAAAATTAGCAAACAGTTCTCAAGATTTCAACAGTGTTTTGTTAAGCATAAAGAAAAACAGGAAGTGACAAATACCTATTTTATTAACCTTTCACCAAAGCAAAATGAAAAGTGAGCATGGATTACTAAAAACAACCATGTCCTGGTTGCCTAATGCTCTCAAATGTCAATCCTATTGGTGACTACATATTTCTTTCTTCCTAAGATTATATATTCCACCTCAACCATATTGAAAATGCCTAATCCTATCACTCACATTATACTTTGTCTGATTTCATAATGTCTCTATTAATATCTGCTTTCCTACATATTTTTCCCCAGTTCATCATTGTGATTGACTCTTTATATGTGCTCATATTTACTTTCACTCTCTACCCGAAACCCTATTGCTAATGAACCTTTTGTCCAAATCCTATACTCACTCTTTTTTCTAAACCTACTGACCATCTTTCTATTCCTACCGACTATTCCTTTTTGACTGGATGTTCTCTTGAACATTCAATCATCCAAGATACAAGGTCCTATGCCATTGCATATTGATTTATCTGAGACATCTGTGCAGAACATAATTCAAAGCTAAGTATACCACTAAAGGGCCCAATGTCCTTCTGGCTTCAAATTGTAGCTAGAATTTTGGTTTCATACTTATATTTCACCTATATATTCTTTTGAATATCGCAGGTACCCAATACCATTATTTGTCCAGCAGAATAATTCCTAACCCAAATAGAATATGTTATTAACCCTAACCATACACTGTTCCTCAATCTAACTTTGCAGAAGAGCACGGACAGAGTTGGTCTTACAATACAAGAATGTACGGGATCTTCCACCTGCTGAGAACCTCAAAGGTTGATGCAGAAATGATCCCTGGAGAAGATTTAGGCAGCTATGAAGGGCCTGAGAGAGCAAAAGTCATCTCCCAAGGCAAACAACCTAGTCAGGATGAAGGGATGTATCTGAATCAGCCTCTCTCCTCTTGATATAAAGAAGATGGACCAAACCAACCCTGTGTGGAGAGCTTCTCCTGGGTGCCTATGGTTGATATACAATTCTAACTTCTGAAAGTGTCACAGGAACTAGTGGCAGCCTCCATCTCAAGGGACCCTTGAATGCAACTGTTAGGACAAAGTGGTTGCCAAGGCAGTGACCTCATTCCGTTCTTAAAGGAATTGACCTACCTCACTTCTTGGGGGATGGAAGTCTCTGAACTTGGGATCCAGGAAGCCAGGCACAAAGAGCCAGTACCCGTCCCATTCCCAGTAGGCTCACTTGTTTGGATTTAACAAGGACAGAGTCTGTCTTTCTTGGTACCTAAAGATTTGAGGACGGCCAAATTCAAGTAGACCTCTGAAAATGGGCCTTTCCTGAGACAGCAGGTAGTGGTCAGCACAGGCTCCTGACAACTTCACAGAGTTGGACAAGGAGAACAGATCTGAGACAGGACAGGCCATTTTGGGGAAACATAGTATGGCCCACCAGTCAGAGGACACTTCGGATAGTCACAGACTTACTTGGGGGAAGGAGGTGACTTTTTGAGTGTGGTTGTGAGTTTGTGGTTTTGTCTCATGTTCTGAGAATAGGTAGGAAAGGCTGTTTGTTTGGTTTGGAGTGAACTGTTTCTAGAAAGTCCTTTGACAAGGTGAGTGTTTCTAGGTCTGTGTATCCCAGTGTGTCTGTGGTTGTAGACATTAGAAAAGAGCATGCATCCATAGATGTGTCCTGTCTAGTAGAAAGCTTCCCAGCATTTATTCTTCCCAATTTATGAATGGACTGTGGCTCGCCTTATAGAAAGGCAACACCTACAACCTTCTTAATTTCCTGTTTTCTTCCTGAATTTTGGCCACTCTCCAGAATAGGCTCATATTTTTGTGTCAAAGATATGTACCACCTCCAAGCTCTGTGACATGGCCATGTACTGGTTAGCTGAAGGGAATGGCGAGCATCTCAGAAAACTCAGATATCAGTGTGACCAGGAAAGTCTCAGTGGAGAAACCATGCTTTGGGCCTTTTGCTAACCTATTGTTCTGTTGTCCTGAGTGTCAGGAAGGTCTTTGCCTCAGGCCACCCTTTGTGAAGCCTGAAGAAAACAGTTTTAAAATGGAAATAAATGGGCATCACCTGTGGCTCTTTGCTTAATTACTTTGGAAAAGGATGTGTCTGAATCATCCTCTTGGCCCTTTGTGAAGCTATGGCTTAGATTCTCAGTGCCTGATGGATCTAAAGAAAGATCCAATGTGTGCATCCAAAACCAAAATGGCAAAAATATCAGTCATTGTGGATGAAGTCTCTCACCTTCCTCTGTTATTTTCCTGATGTCCATCAAGTGAGAATAGTGATCTTTTGTGTCAAATGAGTTCTTCCAATCCCTGCAGAGGTGCTTCAGTTTTCTCATGACTCCAAATCACATAAGGAATCTATACCTGACAGTCAGTAGGCATCAAATTGGAGAACCAGAGCAGTATTAACGGCAGACCTATGTGATTAATTCTGGTTCACTGGAAGGGTGTCCAGGCTACCCTGAGGTTAGGCAAATGAGGGGCAAGTGAGCTTATTTTGGACACTCTCTTGGACTGCGCCATTCATGGAAACCTCCAGCCAGACGTTATGATGAGTGTATATATGAAAAAAGATGAGGGCCTTGGGGGAGTGTTTTGGTTTTAATTGTGGTCATTTCTGTGGCGGTTGGAAGAGATGACTGGGTCCATCTGGGCTTGAACTCTGGTGTGATTCTGCTCAGAGACTAAGTTCTGTAACTGACCTCAGAGAAGTAATTGCTTTGGAAAGGGATGTGTCTTAATCAGCCTCTTGACCCTGTGTGAGGCTGTGGCTTAGAATATCAGCACAAAATGGATCTAAAAAAGATCCCATGCATGCATCCAAAACCAAAATGGCAAAAAGAGCAGCCATTGTGGATGAAGTCTCTGGCCTTCCTTTGTAAAGTTCAGAAAGAATAAAAGAAATTGAAATTGAAACGTAAAGAACCAGGTTTTGTAAAGTTTACAAGCTGCACTGAGAACCTGAAATTCCTGAGTCAGTAAAGACAATTCTTTGATGTGTCCATTAGATGTGAGTTGAAATCTTCCCAGACGACCTTGTTACTTAACAACCCCTTCACAGAAACCGTGCAGCTCAGCACATATACATCTCAGGGCTTCAACCAATC
>NW_027512723.1:300000-390465 GCF_048772815.1 Callospermophilus lateralis | reverse complement strand
AGGAAACCTCAAGGGGCCCTTCCCACCTCTGCCGTAATGGCCCCTCCCAGCTCTCCAAGGAGCGCGATACCCAGACCTAGGGAATCAAATTTGGCTCGGGACTCGCGGCGTGGAATTCCCTGCCTACCGCTCCCACCAGTGCTGACAATTGAGGTCTCTTACACCACCTACCGGGGCCATGGCTCCTGAAGGGCAAGCAAATTCGCTGGAGGTTCTCAGCCCCAAGCTCTACAAACTTAGGGTCTGAGGAAGGCAAACAAGGAGAGTGTGCCCAGGCGTTCATGGAAACAGGGCTACCAGGAGCAGAGGCCTGGCTTGTAACCAGTATTGTGGTGAGCATCACAGGTGAGTGGGGCCTGGCTTGAGGAAGCACAAGAGAAAGCCCTAGGCACTCAGAATTGGAGACCCGCCCAGTCTGGGAGAAAGAGCTACTGCACAGTGATTGGTTCTCACTTATTGAGAGGAGAAGCTTGGCCCAGTGCGCACAGCTCCACCTACTGGAAGAGAAGTTAATTTAACTCTAGGACTGCTTGTATTATTATTATTTTTTTATTTGTTTTTTTTTCTTTCATTTTCATTTTTGTTATTGTTGTTCTTTAACTTTTTTAAATGTTTTTATTTTTTAATTTTTTTATTTTATTATTATTATTATTATTTTAAATTTTAATTTTCAATTTTTTAATCATCATCATTACTTAAAACTTTCTTTCTTTATTTTCTATTTTTTTCTTTTGTCTTTTCATTTCTTTTCATTTTTCTTATTCCCCCTTCCTTGAATTCTACCTGCCTACTCTCATTCTCTTTAGTGACTTCTCCCTTCCCTTCTAATATCTTTCCTCCCAAGCATCAAATAAATTTATAAGGGTAAGCAGTAACTCAGTAGTCAAACAGAAGAAGAAGTAACATGAGCAGCATATAAAAACAAGGAAGAAAAGGAGTACGAACAATGAAGGACAGCCTAAATATTCAAGAGCACCTAGAGTCATCAAAAAAATGGTCATATAAAGAACTCAGTAATACCTTAGACAGATGGAATGGAACCTTAAAGAGGATACGAGACAGCAAAAACAAACAGTGATAAAACGCATTGAAAATGAATTACATAAACAGATAAAATGAGAAATTAAGCATCTTTATCAGGAGATAGAGATTATTAGAAAAATCAAACAATAATTCTAGAAATCAAGGAAATGATAAACCAAATTAAAAACTCAATTGAGAGTATCACTAACAGAGTAGAGCAAGTAGAAGACAGAATGTCAGATAATGAAGACAAAATATATCATCTTGAAAAAAGTCTAGCCAACAAAGAAATGCTGTAAAAAATTATGAGAAAACATTCAAGAGATATGGGATAACATAAAAAAAAACAAACTAATGAGTCATATGGATAGAGGAAGGTACAGAGATTAAAACCAAGGGAATGAGAAACCTGGTGAATGAAATAATTACAGAAAACTTTCCAGAAATAAAAATGGAAACAGATAAACAAATTGTAGATGCTTACAGGACACCGAGCACACAAAATCACAGTAGACCAATGCCAAGACACATTGTTATAAAGATATCCAATATACAGAACAAAGAGAAAATATTAAAAGCTACCAGAGAAAGGAGGCAGATTACAATCATTACAATCAGGGGTAAACCAAAAAGTTTAACAATGGATTTTTCATCATAGACGCTGGAAGTGAGAAGATCCTGGAACAACGTACTTCAAACACTGAAAGACAATGGATGCCACCAAGAATTATGTATCCAGCAAAATTAAGCTTAAGATAAGACAACGAGATAAAAATATTTCATGATAAACAAAAGCTAAAAGAATTTCAGCCAGATAACCAGCATTGCAAAGCATCTTGAGCAAAACACTACACGAGGAAGAAATGAAAATCAACAACGAAAACCATCAGTGAGAAGTGCCTCAGTAATGACAGAGGGAAGGGGAAAAGCAAATCATGGAGAATCAAACTAATTAAAAAAAATATATATAAAAACATGGGTGGCAGTACAAACCATATATCAATATTAACTCTAAATGATAATGGCTTAAACTCTTGAATAAAGTGACATTGTCTTGTAACTTGAAATAAAAAAAAACAAATCCAACAATATGTTGCCTCCAAGGGACACATCTGAATGGAAAAGACATACACAGGCTGAAGGTGAAAGATTGGGAAAATTTATACCATGCACACGGTCCTCGTAAGCAAGCAGGGGTGGCCATCCTCCTATCGAATAAAATCGACCTCAAGAATAATTTAATCAAAGGGATAAGGAAGGACTTTATATACTGTTAAAAGAAACCATTCACCGACAAGACATAACAATTATCAATATTCATGCAGCAAATAATGGTGCTGCGACGTTCATAAAACAATTTATCCTCAAGTTCAAGAATCAAATAGACCACAATACAATAATTATGGGTGACTTCAACTCACCTCTGTCACCTTGGACAGATCCTCCAAACAAAAGTTGAATAAAGAAACTATAGAACTCAATATCACAATCAATACCCTATACTTAACTGACATATATAGAATATATCAACCATCATCAAGTGGATATACTTTTTTCTCACCAGCACATGGATCCTTCTCAAAAATAGACCATATGTTATGCCATAGGGCAACCCTCAGTAAATATAAAGGGGTGGAGATAATACCATGAATTTTTTGTGATCATAATGGAATGAACCTGGAAACCAATGATAAAGAAGGAAGAAAAAATCATACATCACATGCAAAATGAAGAATATGTTACTGAATGATCAATGGGTTACAGAAGACATAAAGGAGGAAATCAAAAAATTCTTAGAGATAAATGAAAATACAGACACAACATATCAGATTCTATGGGACACAATGAAAAGAAGTTTTAAGAGGTAAATTCATCGCCCGGAGGTCATTCCTCAAAATAGAAAAACAAACAAACAAACAAATGAGCTCACACTTCATCTCAAAGCCCTAGAAGAAGAAGAGCAAAACAACAGAAAATGTAGCAGAAGGAAAGAAATAATTAAAATCATAGCGAAATTGAAACAAAAGAAACTATTGAAAAAATTAACAAAACTAAAATGTGCTTCTTCAAAAAGATAAATAAGATCGACAGACCCTTAGCCATGCTAACGAAGAGAAGAAGAGAGAGAACTCAAATTACTAACATACGGGATGAAAAAGGCAATATCACAACAGATGCTACATAAATACAGAAGAAAATTAGAAATTATTTTGAAAAACTGTATTCCAATAAAATAGAAAATAGTGAAGACATCGATAAATTTCTTAAGTCATATGATTTGACCAGACTGAGTCAGGAGGAAACACACAATTTAAACTGACCAATATCAATGGATGAAGTAGAAGAAGCAATCAAAAGACTACCAACCAAGAAAAGCCCAGGAACGGATGGGTATACAGCAGAGTTTTACAAAACCTTTAAAGAAGAATTAATACCAATACTTTTCAAGTTATTCAGGAAATAGAAAAACTGGAAGCTCTGCCAAATTCATTCTATGAGGCCAACATCACCCAGATTCTGAAACCAGACAAAGACACCTCAAAGAAAGAAAACTACAGACCAATATCTCTGATGAACCTAGATGCAAAAATCCTCATTAAAATTCTGGCGAATTGGATACAAAGGCACATCAAAAAAATTGTGCACCATGATCAACTTGAATTCATCCCTGGGATGCAAGGAGGCTTCAATATATGGAAATCAATAAATGTTATTCACAACATCAATAGACTTAAAGATAAGAACCATATGAACATCTTGATAGACGCAGAAAAACCATTCAACAAAGTAGAGCATTCCTTTATGTTCAAAACATTTTAAAAACTAGGAATAACAGAAACTTACCTCGACATTGAAAAAGATAACTATGTTAAGCCTCAGGCTAGCATCATTCTGAATGGAGAAAAATTGAAGGCATTCACTTTAAAATCTGGAACAAGGCAGAGATATCCTCTATCACCACTTCTATTCAATATAGTTCTCGAAAAACTGGCCAGAGCAATTAGAGAGATGAAAGACATTAAAGGCATAAAAATAGGAAAAGAAGAACTTAAATTATCACTATTTGTAGATGACATGATTCTATACATAGAAGACCCAAAAGGGTCTACAGAAAAAACTACTAGAACTAATAAATGAATGCAGCAATGTGGCAGGATATAAAATCAACATGCATAAATCAAAGGCATTTCTGTATATCAGCGACAAAACTTCTGAAACAAAAATGAGTCAAAACACTGCATTCCCAATTTCCTCAAAATAATTAAATACTTGGGAATCAACCTAACAAAAGAGGTGAAAGATTCATATAATGCAAACTACAGAACCCTAAAAAGAGAAATAGAATAAGATCTTAGAAGATGGAAAAATATACCCTGTTCATGGATAGGCAGAACTAACATCATCAAAATTGCTATATTACCAAAAGTTCTCTATAGGTTTAATACAATGCCAATCAAAATCCCAAAGGATTTTTTTTGTAGAAATAGATAAAGAAATCATGAAATTCAAATGGAAAAATAAAAGACCCAGAATAGCAAAAGCAATTCTAAGCAGGAAGTGTGAATCAGGCAGTATAGTGATACCAGATTTCAAACTATATTACAGAGCATTCATAACAAAAACAGCATGGTACTGGTACCAAAACAGGCGGGTGGACCAATGGTACAGAATGGAGGACACAGAGACTAATCCAAAAATCTACAACTGTCTTATATTTGATAAAGGAGCTAATGGCCTGCAATGGAGGAAGGATAGCATCTTCATCAAATGGAGTTGGGTAAACTGGAAATCCATATGCAACAAAATGAAACTGAATCCCCTCCTCTCACCATGCACAAAAGTTAACTCAATGTGGATCAAGGAGCTAGATTCAAATCAGAGTCTCTGCATCTGATAGAATAAAAAGTTGGCTCCTATCTACATATTGTGTGGTCAGGCTCCAAATTCCTTAATAGGACACCCATAGAATAAGAGTTAATAATAAGAATCAACAAATGGGACTTACTTAAACTGATTTTTTTTTTCTTAAAGAGAGAAACAATAAGAGAGGTAAATATGGAGCCTACATCATGGGAACAAATTTTTAGTCCTCACCCTTCACATGGAGCCCTAATATCCAGAGTATACAAAGTATACAAAGAACTCAGAAAATTAGACAATAAGATAACCAATAACCCAATGGGCCAAGGACCTGAACAGAAACTTCTCAGAGGAGGACATAGAATCAATTAACAAGTACATGAAAAAATGCTCTCCATTTCTAGCAGTAAGAGAAATGCAAATAAAAACCACCCTAAAATACCATCTCAATCCAGTGAGATTGGCAGCCATAATGAAGTCAAACAACAACAAGTGCTGGCGAGGATGTGGGGAAAAGGGTACTCTTGTACATTGCTGGTGGGACTGAAAACTGGTGCGGCCAATTTGGAAAGCAGTATCGAGATTCCTGGGAAATCTGGGAATGGAAGCACCATTTGATCCAGCTATTGCCCTTCTCGGACTATTCCCTGAAGATCTTAAAAGAGCGTACTACAGGGATACTGCCACATCGATTTTCATAGCAGCACAATTCACAATTGCTACACTGTGGAAGGAACCCAGATGCCCTTCAATAGATGAATGGATAAAAAAATGTGACTTTTATATACTATGGAGAATTACGCAGCACTAAAAAATGACCAAATCTTGGAATTTGCAGGGAAATGCATGGCACTGAGCAGATTATGGTTAGTGAAGCTAGCCAATCCCTAAAAATCAAATGCCAAATGTCTTGTTTGATATAATGAGAGCACCTAAGAACAGAGCAGGGAGGAAGAGCATGAAGAAAAGATTAACATTAAGTAGAAACATGAGGTGGGAGGGAAAGGGAGAGAAGAGGGAAATTGCATGGTAATGGAGAGAGACACTTATTGTTACACAAAATTACATATGAGAGGTTGTGGGAAAATAAACAAGGAGAGAAATGATTTAGAGTAGGTATGGTAGAGAGAGAAGATGGGAAGATAGGGGAGTGGGGATAGTAGAGTATAGGAAAGGTAGCAGAATACAACAGTAACTAATAGGGCATTATGTAAAAATATGGATGTGTAACTAATGTGATTCTGCAATCTGTATTTGGAGTAAAAATGGGAGTTCATAACCCACTTGAATCTAATGTATGAAATATGATATGTCAAGAGCTTTGTAATGTTTTGAGCAACCAATAAAAGAAAAAAAAGTAGCAATATATATGCCAATAGAAATTCATCATGAAATGTATATAATCCACAGATCGAAAAATATTCATTTTACTGAACATGGATTCATGTATAATGTTTTTCAACTAGGAAGCTCACCCATAGGTTGAATTTTCAGTTCCAACAGCGTTTAGGAGTAGTGATCTCTTCTCTCAATTTGCATCTACCAATTCAGCCACCTCACAAGTGTATACGAGTGATATCAGGTAGAATTCTATATGTGCATATAAACATACATGTGCTGAATAGGCTACAGAGAAAGGGAGATAGGGATTCACATATTTGCTAATTTTAAAAACACATGTAGAACTATTTCAACAAAAAATTGACTAGACTTATAACTCCTACATTATATAATGCAAAAGGCAATTCCAACTATACACCATGCGTCCTCTGAACTGCTTGTGTTTCTTCTCTTTTTGGCTTATTTTTCACCATCATATTAGGATTATTAGTCAGAGACTAGTAGGATATGGGTTATAGTGTCAGGGATTCAGTATTTCAAATGGAAATTGAAAAATGAGTCCAATGTGTATGTAAATATGTGCTACACAAAAATCTTCCCACTCACATCCAGAACAATGCCTTGACATTACCTACGCCCCAAGTAAAACACAATTAGAGTAGAAAAGTGTGAAAATCTATGAATACAAATATGGAATGGAATATGCTCGGGATTTCACAATCTTGGAGGTGGTAGAGGAGTTTCCAAAAGTAAAGGACAGGGTAAACACTCCACAAACAAGGAGCTCTGCTGGCCTAAGAATTCTTGGGAAACGGCTTCTGAGGTTGGCCACTTGAAATATATGTTGTTGTCATGAGCTTTAGCTTCCTTTGTAGTGAGACCATCAAAGCTGGGTCTGCATCTATGTGACCGAAAGAAATGGTTTCTTATATTCCAATGAACATGAGGCAGCAGTGCTCAATTCTCTCTTTGTAGCTAAACTGTGTCCATTGGAAGCTAAGTGTCTCCCGGTGGGGACTGTGAAGACATTTGGTCATCCTCCACTTTTCGTGGTATTTCTTGCTTCTGCACTGGGAATTTGGTATTTGCTTCACAAAACATAAAAAGTTCATCTGGGCTACAGTGCTGGAGGGAGTTCTGTCACGTGTGGTGGGTCAGGGTCTGCAGGAGAATGCACCAACCAGGCTTCTTTCCCACATAGCTTGCCCCAATAACCATAGCAACCTGATTCTGAATATTGCCCTGAAAACTCTCCATTTAAAAAGATGAATTACATATAAGGGTCTGATGTCTGCACTATATCAGTCCCAAGCCATTTGGAAGCAAATGGCAGATTCACATGGCCCCACCATGATGTTTTATCACACACCTGCCCAACACTGCTCTAGGCCCCCTACTCAGCAGGCTCCAAATTACTCGCTTCTCTTGTTCTACAGGATTTTCATGAAACCCAGTCAAAAACAAGGCACTGTCTGGTATACACATGATCAGCAACAGGACATCAAAAGTTTCTGCAGTGACACCTGGTCATGGGAATTTCAAAAATTTCATGGTATTTATCTAGCAATTTTTCAAGGGTGAAGTTAGAGGCACTGTGGGTTTCAATTCATTCAGGAACCATTAAGAGTTGAGAAAGTTCATTTCAATGAAAGCTCTGGAGAACTCTCACAGTCAATGCTTCTCAAACAGTTGCCAAAAGGTCTCCTAAAGCCAGGCCAATTGACATCTACAATGTGAGGTCCATGTGTGTTTTGACTCTCAAATATGGCTGCTAAGTCTTTCAGAATAAAATCATGTGATATCCTGGCTGAGATTCTCAGGCCTCTGTGGAAACCACCCTGGGCCTAGATCTCAGTTTCCAAGAGTGAGTCTCATGCGTGGCCTCCTAAAATCCCAACACAATTCATGGCAATACTTCTCTGAGGTCAGTTTCAGAACTCAGTCTCTAAGGGGAATCACACCAGAGTTCAAGCCCAGGTGGACCCAGTCATCCCTTCCATCCGCCAAAAAATGACCACAATTAAAATCAAAACACTCCCACAGGGCCATCATCTTCTTCCATGTAGACACTCATCATAACCTCTAGCTGGAGGTTTCTATGAGCCCAAGGTAGTGTCCAAATAAGCTCACTTGCCCCTCATTTGCCTAAAATCATGATGGCCTGGACACTCTTCCTGTGAACCAGGAATGATCAAATATTCCTGCTGTTAAAGTGTTCCACTTCTCCAATTTGAGGCCTACTGGCTGTAGGGTATAGATTCTTTATGTGATATGGAGTCATGAGAAAACCCAAGCAAATATGGGCTAGCCTCTGCAGGGATTTCAAGAACTCATTTGACCCAAAGGATCCCTATTCTCACTTGATGGAGGTCAGGAACCTAAAACAAGAGGGCAAAAATATTCACCACAATGACTGCTCTTTTGGCCATTTTAGTTTTGGAAACACATGGGATCTTTCTTTAGATCCATCAGGTGCTGAGAATCTAAGCCACAACCTCATACAAGGACAAGAGGCTGATTCAGACACATCCCAATCCAAATCAATTAAGCAAAGAGCCACTGGTGATGTCCATACATTTCCATATTAAAACAGTTTTCTTCAGGCTACACAAAGGGGTGGCTTGAGGCAAAGACCTTCCTGACATTCAGGGTAATAGAAATAGAAGTAAGCAAATGGCCCAAAGAAGGGTTTCTCCACTGAGACTTTACTGGTCACACTGAAATCTGAGTTTTCTTAGATGCTCCCATTCCCTTCAGCTATCCAGTACATGGCCATGTCACAGAACCTTGTGGTGTTACATATTTGGGAAACAAAACCATGAGTCTATTCTGGAGAGTGGCCAGAATTCACGAAGAAAACAGGAACTTTAGAAGATAATAGATGTTGCCCATCCATAAGGCAAGCTGCAGTCCATTCATTAATTGGGCAGTATGAATGCGGGGAAGCTTTCAACTAGAAACAACACATCCATTGATGCATTCGCTTTTCTAATGTCTACAACCACGGATACAGTGGGATACACAGACTTAGAAACACTCACCATGTCAAACGACTTACTAGAAACAGTCCACTCCAAACCAAACAAACCACCTTTCCTACCTATTCTCAGAACATGAGAAAATACCACAAACTCACACCTACAACGGCAAAGGCACTTCCTTCCCCCAAATAGGTCTGTGACTATCCGGAGTGTCTTCTGACTGGTGGGCCATATTATGTTCCCCCAAAATGGCCTGTCCTGTTTCAGATCTGGTCTCCTTGGCCAACTCTGTGAAGTTGTCTGGAGCCAACGGTGAGCCACTACCTGCTTACTCAGGAAAGGCCCCTCTTCAGAGCTCTGCTGGCATTTGGCCATCCTCACATCAGTGGGTACCAAGAAAGACTGACTATGTCTTTGGGAAAAGCAAACAAGTTAGCCCACTGGAACTGGGAGTGGGACTGGCTCTGCGTGCCTTCCTTCCTGGATCCCAGGTTCAGAGAATTCCATCACCAAGGAAGTGAAGTGAGGTCACTTCTTTCAGGAACAGAATATGCTCACTGCCTTGGTAATCACTTTGTGCTAACAGTTGCTTCCAGGGTTCCCATGAGATGGAGGCTGCCCCAACATCCTGTGACACATTCAGAAGTTAGAATGGTATATCAACCATAGGCACCAGGGAACAGCTCTCCACAGAGGCCTGGTTCAGTCCATCTTCTCTTTATTAAGAAGAGAGAGGCTGATTCAGACCATCAATTAATCCTGACCAGGTTGTTTGCCATGGAAGATGACTATTGCTCTCTCAGGTCCTACATAGCTGCCTATATCTTCTGCAAGGATCATTTCTCCATGGATCTTTGATGTTCTCAGCAGGTGGAAGATCATCTACATTCCTATATTGTAAGACCCACACTGTCCCTGCTCTTAAGTAAGTTATACTGAGGGAACAGTGTATGGTTAGGGTTAATAACTTGTTCAATTTGGGTTACAAATAATTCTGCGGGATGAATAATGGTATTGGCAAAATGCTATGTTTACAAGAGTATATATGTGAAACATAAGTATGAAAGCAGAAATCTAGGTAAGATTTGAAGCCCAGAAGGGCATTGGGGACTTGAGTGGGATACTTAGCTTTGAGTAATGTGCAGCACAGATGTCTCAGATAAATCAATATACACTGGCATCGGACCTTGTACCTTGGATATTGAATGTTGAAGAGAACATCCAGTCAAAAACCGATAGTCGGCAGGATTAGGAAGGTAGTTGGTAGGTTTAGAAAAAAGAGTGAGTATAGGATTTGGACCAAAAGTTCTTTAGCAATAGAATTTAGTGTAGAGAGTGTATGTAAATGTAAGCACATGTGAACAGTCAGTCACAATGATGAACTGGGGAAAAATATAGGAAATCAGATATCAATAGAGACATTAGGAAATCAAGCAAAGTATAAATTGTGTGATAGGGTTAGACATTTTCAACAGGTTTGAAGTTGAATATATAATCTTAGGAAGAAACAAATATGTAATCAAAAATAGAATTGATATTTGAGAGCATTAGGCAACCTGGACATGGATGTTTTTAGTAATCCATGCTCACTTTCCATTTACGCTTTGGTACAATTGTAAGTGTGACCTATGCTTTTTGTGTCCAGAATATGTCTGTAATAAAATGTGTATGTAGATCAGGTGACAATAGTATTTCTTCCACCAATTCTGGGAGCAATATTTTGAAGACTTACAAATTAGTATGGGGGTACAAATAGGTGTACCCTGTTTCTGTGAATATAGACATAATGCATGAATAGACCATACTGTGAATAAATAATATAACTGGATCCACTTTAAATAATGAATTGAATAAATATCTGAAAATTTATAAGAAATTTTATATTGATATGCAATCATTCATTCCAACCAGTTATATATCTAACGATCATCTTAGGGTTACGGTTTATCATGAAGGGTGTGTGAGTTTTGGTTCAAAATTGATTATGGAAATAGAAAATAATATATTTGGAAAAAAGTCTCATGAATAGACCAGTCAAGAGACATAGAGGAATACATGTGTTCTGGAGCAGGAAGTGATTGAAAGTAAAACAAATGCCTATAAATTTGCTAACTAGTGAATAAAATATATATACTATGATGTGCATAAACTGAAGAAATAGTAATGTACCAGTGTGGAATAAAAATTAACATCAAAATACACATCATGTCCCATAGGAACCTACATGCATTGATGTTAAACTGGGTCAGTTAATGTACACATATTAGGATTTGTATGCACCTTTTACTGAAGTTAGTTTTCAGTACTAGGAAACAAATATGTATTTCGGGTGGATGAATATTTCTAAGAATAATCTTGTGAAAAGTTGATTATTAATCCACATACATGAACATGAATGAATTTAGGGAGTGTATATAAGACACATATATTTCATATTTTTAAAAATATGGAGAGTATATATATATACACACACACACACACACACAAACACAGACATTAAAAAGTAGCAATATATATGCCAATCAAAATTCATCATGAAATATATATCATAAAGATGCAAAAACATTCATTTTAGTGAACATGGGTTTATGTATAATGTTGTTCCACTGGGAAGCTCACCCATAGGTTGAATTTTCAGTTCCAACAGCGTTTAGGAGGAGTGATCACTTCTAACAGTTTGTATCTGCTAAGTCATATATCTTACAAGGATGTACGTGTGATACCTTGTAGGATTCTATTTGTGCATATAAAAATACATGTGCTGAATAGGCTCCAGAGAATGGGAGACCGTAATTCACATATTTGTTAACTTTAAAAACACATTGAGAACTATTTCAATTAAATATTGAATAGATTTATAACACCTACCCTTTATCATGCAAAAGGCAAGTCCAACTCTGAACTGCAAGTATTTATGTACTGTTTGGGTTACTTTCTTCCATCATATTAGGATTAGTAGTCAGAGTCTAGTAGAATATGGGTTAGTGTCAGGGATTCAGAATTTCAAATGGAAAAAAGGAAAATTAATCTTCCAACTCTCATCCAGAACAATGCCTTGTCATTACCTTCGCCCCAAGGAAGAAACAATTAGAGTAGAAGAGTTACAAAATCTGTGATTACATTTCTGGAATCGAAAATGCTCAGGAGTGCACAAACTTGGAAGTGGTATAGGAGTTTCCAAAAGTAAGGACAGGGTACACACTCCACAAACATGAAGCTCTGCTTGCCGAAAACTTTTTGAGAAACTGCCAGTGAAGTGGGCACTGAAATATAGGTTGTTGTCAGGAGTTAAGCTTCCTTTGTAGTGAGACCCTCAAAGCTGGGTCTTCATCTATGTGACCTGGAGGACATCGTTTCCTATTTTCCAATGAACACGAGGCAGCAGTGCTCAATTCTCTCTTTGTAGGTAAACTGTGTCTCCCTGTGTGGACTGTGAAACAATTTGGTCATCCTCCACTTTTCGTGGTGTTTCTTGCTGCTGCACTTGGAGTTTGGTTCATGCTTCACAAAATACAAGGAGTTCAACTGGGAAACAGTGCTTGAGGTATTTCTGTCATGTGTGGTGGGTCAGGGTCTGCAAGAAAATTCACCAACCAGGCTTCTATCTCTCAAAGATTGCCCCCTTGTCCATAGCAACCTGATTCTGAACATTGCCCTGAAACTACGCCATATAACAAGATGCCTTTACATATAAGGGTCTGATGTCTGCACTCTGTCAGTTACAAGCCATTTGGAAGCCAATGGCAGATCCAAATGGCCCCACCATGATGTTTTATCACACACCTGTCCACCACTGCTCTAGGCCCACTACTCAGCAGGCTCCAAAATACTGGCATCTCTGTTCTAAACAATTTTCATGAAACCCTGTCAATCAAGGCACTGTCTGGTACACTCATGGTAAGCAACAGGACATCGAAAGTTTCTGCAGTTCCACCTGGTCATGGAAAATTCAAAAATTTCCTAGTATTTATCTAGCCATTTTTCAAGGATGACGTTGGATGCACAATTATTCAGGAACCATTAAATGTTGAGAAAGTTCATTTCAAAGAAAATTCTAGAGAACTCTCACAGGCAAGGCTTTCCAAAGAGTGGACAAAAGGTCACTTGAAGCCAGGACCATTGAGATCTACAATGTGAGGTCCTATGTCTTTTGACTCTCAACTATGGCTGCCAAGTTTCAGAATAAAATCATGTGATATCCAGGCTGAGATTCCCAGTTCTTTGTGGAAAGCCACCCTGGTCCTAGATCTCAGGTTCCAAGGGCGACTCTCATGCGTGGCCTCCTAAAATCCCAACACAATTAATGGCAATTCTTCTCTGAGATCAGTTTCAGATCTCAGTCTCTAAGTGGCAACACACCAGAGTTCAAGCCCAGTTGACCCAGTCATCTCTTCCAACCGCCACACCAATGACCAGAATTAAAACCAAAACACTCCCACATGGCCCTCATTTTCTTCCATATAGACACTCATCATAACCTTGGCTGGAAGTTTTTATGAGGCACACAGCCCAAGACAAAGTCAAAATAAGCTCCCTTGCCCTTCATTTGTCTAAAGTCAGTGTTTCCTGGACAACGTTCCTGTGAACCAGGACTGATCAAAGAGGTCTGCCATTAATACTGTTCTGCTTTTCCAATTTGAGGCATACAGACTGTCGGGTATAGTTTCTTTATGTGATTTGCAGTCATGAGAAAACCCAATCACCTATGGGCTAGCCTCTGCAGGGCTTGAAGAACTCAGTTGACCCAAAGATTCCTGTTATCACTTGATGGAGATCAGGAACCTTACAGAGGAAGGCAAGAGACTTCATCACAATGACTTCTCTTTTGGCCATTTTGGATTTGGATGCACACATGGGATCTTTCTTTAGATCCATCAGGTGCTGAGAATCTAAGCGATAATCTCACACTGCACTAAGAGGCTGATTCAGACATATCCCTTTGCAAAGCAATTAAGCCAGGAGCCACAGGTGATGCCCATTTATTTCCATTTGAAAACTGTTTTTTTCAGGCTTTGGAAATGTGTGGCCTTAGGCAAAGTCCTTCCTTTCATTCAGGGCAACAGAACAATAGGTAAGCAAAATACCAAAGCAGATTTTCTCCACTGAGACTTTCCTGGTCACACTGATATCTGAGTTTTCTGAGATATTCACCATTCTCTTCAGCTATTCAGTACATGGCCATGTCCCAGATTGTGGAGGAGATACATATCTTGAACACAAAACCATGAGCCTATGGGAGAGTGACCAGATTCAGGAAGATATCAGGAATGTAGGAAGGTAATAGGTGTTGCCCATCCATAAGGTAACCTGCAGTCCATTCATAAATTGGACAGGATAAATTCTGTGAAGAATTCTACTAGACAGGACACATCTATTGATGCATTCTCTTTTCTATTGTCTACAACCACAAATACAGTGGGATACCCAGACATAGAAACACTCACCTTCTCAAAGGACTTACTAGAAACAGTCCACTCCAAACCAAACAAACCGACTTTCCTACATATTCTCAAAACTTGAGACAAAATCACAAACACACAAACACACACACACACACCCACAAAGGCACCTTCTTTCCCCAAATAGGTCTGTGACTATCCGGAGCGTCCTCTGACTGGTAGGCCATACTATGTTTCCCCGAAATGGGCTGTCCTATGTCAGATCTGGTCTTCTTGGCCAAAACTGTGAAGTTATCAGGAGCCAGCGGTGAGCCACTGCCTGTTTTCTCAGGTAAAGCCCTCTTCAGAGCTTTCCTGGCATTTGTCCATCTTCAATTTAGTAGTTGCCAAGAAAGACTTACTCTATCCTTCTTAAATCCAAAAATTTGAGACCACTGGGACTTAGCCTGGGACTGCCTCAGGGTGCCTGGCTTCCTGGATTCCAAGTTCAGAGTGTTCCATCAACAAGAAAGTGACATGGGTGACTTCGTCTAGAACTGAATGAGGTCACTGCCTTGGCAACCACTTTGTCCTAACAGTTGCTTCAAAGGGTCCATGAGATGGATCCTGCCCCTACTTCCTATGACACTTTCACAAGTTAGAATGGAATATCAACCATAGGCACCCGGGAACAGCTCTCCACACAATCCTGGTTTGGTCCATCTTCTCTACATTAAGAAGAGAGAGACTGCTTCAGACACACCCCTTCATCCTGACCTGTTTTTTTTTTTTTTTTTTTTGTCATGAAAGATGACTTTCACACTCTCAGGTCCATCATAGCTGCCTACATCTTCTTTAGGGATCATTTCTGCATGGACCTTTGAAGTTTTCCGGAAGTTGAAGATCTCCTACATTCCTGTATTGTAAGACCAACTCTGTCCCTGCTCTTCTGTAAAGTTAGATTGAGGGAACAGTGTATGGTTACAGTTAATAACATGTTTGATTTGGGTTAGGATCATTCTGCTGGATGAATAATGGTATTGGGAACCTGCAATATTTATAAGATTATATAGGTGAAATATATGAATGAAAACAGAAATCTCGGTAACATTTGAAGCCCAGAAGGGCATTGGGTCCTTGATTGGGATACTTAGCTTTTAATTATGTTCTGCACAGATGTCTCAGATAAATCTATACACAATGGCATAAGATCTGATACCTTGGATGATTGAATGTTGAATGTAAACCATTCAAAGCGGGAGAGTCGGTAGGATTAGGAAGATAGTTGGTAGGATTATAAAAAAGTGTGAGTATAGCATTTGGACAAATAGTTCTTTAGCAATAGGTTTTCAGGTAGACAGAAAATGTAAATGTCAGCATATGTGAAGAGTCAGTCACAGTGATGAACTGGGGAAAATATGTAGGAAAGCAGATATCAATAGAGACATTAGGAAATCAGGCAAAGTATAAAGTGAGTGATAGCAAAAGACATTTTCAACAGGCTTGAGATTGAATATATAATCTTAGGAAGTAACAAATATGTAGTCACCAATAGGATTGACATTTGAGAGCATTAGGCAACCTGGACATGGGTTATTTTCATAATCCATACTCACATTCCATTTAGGCTTTGGTACAATCGTAAGTGTGACTTTGCATTTTGTGGCCAGAATATTACTGTGATAAAATGTATATGTAGATCAGGTGACATGAGTATTTCTTGCACCATTTCTTGGAGCAATATTTTGAAGGGGTATAAATTAGTATTGGGGGTACATACAGGTGTACCATGTATGTATGAATATAGAGATAATGCATGAATAGACCATACTGCGAATAAATAATATAACTTGTTCCAACTTTAAATAATGGATTGAATTGATATCTGAAAATACACAGGAATCATATATTGATATACATACATTCATTCCAACCAGTAATACATCTAATGGTAATATTACGGTTGTGGTTTATCACCAAGAGTGTGTGAATTTTGCTTCAAATTTGATTATGGAAATCGAAAATAATGTGTTTGGAAAGAAATCTCATGAAATGACCACTCAAAAACAAGGAGGAATACATATGTTCTGAAGCAGGAAGTGATTGAATATGTTACAAATTTCTTTAAATTTGTGAACTTGTGGATGAAATGTATATTCTATAATGTATAAAAACTGCAGAAATAGTAATGTACCAGTGTTTAATAAAAATGAACGTCAAAATATACATCATGTTCCATAGGAATCTACTTGCATTGATGTTAAAGTGGGTCAGCTACTGTAAAAATATAAGGATTTGTTTGCACCATTCACTGAAGTAACTTTTTAGTACTAGAAAACAAATATGTATTTCAGGTGGATGAATATTTTTAAAATAATCTTATGAAAAGTTTAA
The DNA here is from genome assembly GCF_048772815.1 of Callospermophilus lateralis. NCBI lineage: Eukaryota > Metazoa > Chordata > Mammalia > Rodentia > Sciuridae > Callospermophilus > Callospermophilus lateralis. The sequence continues at coordinate 373,487 of NW_027512723.1, read as the reverse complement.
TATAAAACCACATACCTGAACAAGAATGAATTTAGGGAGTGTATAATAGGACACATATGTTTTATATTTTGAAAAATCTAGAGAGTATATATATATATATATATATATATATATATATATATATATATATACACACACACACACAAAACACACACAGAGACATTAAATAGTAGCAATATATATGCCAATTAAAATTCATTGTGAAATATATATCATCCACAGATCCAAAATATTAATTTTACTGAACATGGATTTATGTATAATGTTTTTCAACTAAGAAGCTCACTCATAGTCTGAATTTTCAGTTCCAAAAGCATTAATGAGGAGTGATCTCTTCTCACACTTTGTATCTGCCAAGTTAGCCACCTCTCAAGAATATACGTGTGATACCAGGTAGGATTCTATATGTGCATATAAAAATACATGTGCTGAATAGGCTACAGAAAAATGGAGACAGGAATTCACATATGTGTTAACTTTAAAAACACATGCAGAACTATTTCAACAAAAAATTGACAAGATTTATAACTCCTACCATATATCATGCAAAAGGCAAACCAACTATCCACCATGCCTCCTCTGAAGTGCTAGTATTTCTATTCTGTTTGGGTTACTTTTCTCCATCATATTAGAATTAGTAGTCAGAGTCTAGTAGGGTATGGGTTAGTGTCAAAGATTCAGCATTTCGAATGGAAAATTGAACAATGAATCCAATGTGTATGTAAATATGTGCTACACAAAATTATTCCCACTCTCATCCAGAACAATGCCTTGACAATTCCTTCACCCCAAGTAAGACACAATTAGAGGAGAAGATTTAGAAAATCTGTGAATAAATATGTTAAATGGAATATGCTCAGGAGCTCACAAACTTTGAAGTGGTAGAGTAGTTTCCAAAAGTATGGGACAGGGTAAAAACTCCACAAACATGGAGGTCTGCTGGCCTAGAGATTTCTAGAGAAACTGCCTGTGAGTTTGGGCACTTGAAAAATATGTTGTTGTCAGGAGCTTTAGCTTCCTTTCTAGGGAGACCATAAAAGCTTGGTCTGGATCTATGAGACCTGGAGGACATGGTTTCTTATTTCCCAATGTACATGAGGCAGCAGTGCTGAATTCTCTTTTTATGTAAACTGTGGCCACTGTGGGATAAATGTGTGGCAGTGTGCACTGTGAAGCCATATGGTCATCTTCCATTTTCGTGGTGTTTCTTCCTGCTGCACTGGGTGTTTGGTATTTGCTTCACGAAATACAAAGAGTTCAACTGGGTCACAGTGCAAGAGGAAGTTCTGTCATGTATGGTGGGTCAGGTTTTGCAGGGGGATCCAAGAACTAGGATCCTATCCTACATATCTTGCCCCCTTGACCATAGCACCCTGATTGTGAACAATGTCCTGAAACCTCTCCAAATAACAACTTGCCTTTACATGGAAGGTTCTGCTGGCTGCACCATGTCAGTCACAAGGCATTTGAAGCCAATGGAAGATACACATGGCCCCACCATAGATGTTTTATCACATACCTGCCCACCACTGCTCTAACCTACTACTCAACAGAGTCCAACTTACTGGCATCTCTGTTCTACACCATTTACAGAAAACCCAGTCAATCAAGGCACTGTCTGGTATATTCATGATCAGCAACAGGACATCAAAAGGTTTTCCACTGCCACCTGGTGATGGGAAATTCAAAAATTTCATGGTATTTATCTAGCCATTTTTCAAGGATGAAGTTGGAGGCACTGTGAGTTTCAATTCTTTCAGGAACCATTAAATGGTTAGGAAGCTCATTTCAATGAAATCTCTGGAGAACACTCACAGGTAAGGCTTCCCAAAGAGTGGCCAAAAGATCATATGATGTTATGCCCATTTAGGTCTACAATGTGAGGTCCATATGAGTTTTTTTTTTTTTAATTAATTTTTATTGTAGGTTGTTCAAGACATTACATAGTTCTGGATATATCATATTTCACACTTTGATTCAAGTGGGATATGAACTCCCATTTTTACCCCATATACAGATTGCAGAATTACTTCAATTGCACAACCATTGATTTACATATTGCCATTCTGGAGTCTGTTGTATTCTGCTGCCTTTCCTATCCTCTACTATCCCCCCCTCCCCCCTCCCCTCCCCTCTTCTCTCTCTACCCCCTCTACTGTAATTCATTTCTCCCCCTTATATTTTCCCTCCTTTCCCCTCACTTCCTCTTGTATGTAATTTTGTATACCCCTGAGGGTCTCCTTCCATTTACATGCAATTTCCCTCTTCTCTCCCTTTCCCTCCCACCTCTCATCCCTGTTTAATGTTAATCTTCTTCTCATGCTCTTCTTCCCTACTCTGTTCTTAGTTACTCTCCTTATATCAAAGAAGACATTTGGCATTTGTTTTTAAGGGATTGGCTAGCTTCACTTAGCATAATCTGCTCTAATGCCATCCATTTCCCTCCAAATTCTATGATTTTGTCATTTCTTAATGCAGAGTAATACTCCATTGTGTATAAATGCCACATTTTTTTTATCCATTCGTCTATTGAAGGGCATCTAGGTTGGTTCCACAGTCTTGCTATTGTGAATTGTGCTGCTATGAACATGGATGTAGCAGTGTCCCTATAGTGTGCTCTTTTTAGGTCTTTAGGGAATAGACCGAGTAGTGGAATAGCTGGATCAAATGGTGGTTCCATTCCGAGCTTTCCAAGAAATCTCCATACTGCTTTCCAAATTGGCCGCACCAATTTGCAGTCCCACCAGCAATGTACAAGAGTACCCTTTTCCCCACATCCTCGCCAGCACTTGTTGCTGTTTGACTTCCTAATGGCTGCCAATCTTACTGGAGTGAGATGGTATCTTAGGGTGGTTTTGATTTGCATTTCTCTGACTGCTAGAGATGGTGAGCATTTTTTCATATACTTGTTGATTGATTGTATGTCCTCCTCTGAGAAATTTCTGTTCAGGTCCTTGGCCCATTTGTTGGTTGGATTATTCGTTATCTCATTGTCTAATTTTTTTAGTTCTTTGTATATTCTGGATATTATGGCTCTGTCTGAAGTGTGAGGAGTAAAGATTTGTTCCCAGGACGTAGGCTCCCTATTTACCTCTCTTATTGTTTCTTTTGCTGAGAAAAAACTTTTTAGTTTGAGAAAGTCCCATTTGTTGATTCTAGTTATTAACTGTTGTGCTATGGGTGTCCTATTGAGGAATTTGGAGCCCTACCCCACAGTATGTAGATCATAGCCAACTTTTTCTTCTATCAGACGCCATGTCTCTGATTTGATATCAAGTTCCTTGATCCACTTTGAGTTAACTTTTGTGCATGGCGAGAGAAAGGGATTCAGTTTCATTTTGTTGCATATTGATTTCCAGTTTTCCCACCACCATTTGTTGAAGATGCTATCCTTCTGCCATTTCATGCTTTTAGCCCCTTTATCAAATATAAGATAGTTGTAGTTTTGTTGATTGGTTTCTGTGTCCTCTATTCTGTACCATTGGTCCACCTGCCTGTTTTGGTACCAGTACCATGCTGTTTTTATTACTATTGCTCTGTAGTATAGTTTGAAGTCTGGTATAGCTATACCGCCTGATTCACATTTCCTGCTTAGAATTGTTTTTGCTATTCTGGGTCTTTTATTTTTCCATATGAATTTCATGATTGCTTTCTCTACTTCTACAAGAAATGCCGTTGGGATTTTGATTGGCATTGCATTAAACCTATAGAGAACTTTTGGTAATATCGCCATTTTGATGATGTTACTTCTACCTATCCATGAACAGGGTATATTTTTCCATCTTCTAAGATCTTCTTCTATTTCTCTCTTTAGGGTTCTGTAGTTTTCATTGTATAAGTCTTTCACCTCTTTTGTTAGGTTGATTCCCAAGTATTTTATTTTCTTTGAGGATATTGTGAATGGGGTGGTTGTCCTCATTTCCATTTCAGAGGATTTGTTGCTGATATACAGGAATGCCTTGAATTTATGCGTGTTGATTTTATAGCCTGCCACTTTGCTGAATTCATTTATTACCTCTAATAGTTTCTTTGTAGACCCTTTTGGGTCTGCTAGGTATAGAATCATGTCATCTGCAAATAGTGATAATTTGAGTTCTTCTTTTCCTATTTTTATGCCTTTAATTTCTTTCGTCTGTCTAATTGCTCTGGCCAGTGATTCGAGAACTATGTTGAACAGAAGTGGTGAGAGAGGGCATCCCTGTCTTGTTCCAGATTTTAGAGGGAATGCCTTCAGTTTTTCTCCATTCAGAATGATGCTAGCCTGAGGCTTAGCATAGATTGCTTTTACAATGTTGAGGTATGTTCCTGTTATCCCTAGTTTTTCTAGAGTTTTGAACATAAAGGGATGCTGTACTTTGTCGAATGCTTTTTCCGCATCTATCGAGATGACCATATGGTTCTTATTTTTAAGCCTGTTGATGTGGTGAATAACATTTATTGATTTCCGTATATTGAACCAACCTTGCATCCCAGGGATAAATCCTACCTGATCATGGTGCACAATTTTTTTGATATGTTTTTGTATCCGGTTCACCAGAAGTTTATTGAGGATTTTTGCATCTAGGTTCATTAGAGATATTGGTCTGTAGTTTTCTTTCTTTGAAGTGTCTTTGTCTGGTTTAGGAATCAGGGTGATGTTGGCCTCATAGAATGAATTTGGAAGTTCTCCCTCTTTTTCTATTTCCTGAAATAGCTTGAAAAGTATTGGTGTTAATTCCTCTTTAAAGGTTTTGAAAGACTCTGCTGTATACCCATCCGGTCCTGGGCTTTTCTTAGTTGGTAGTCTTTTGATGGTATCTTCTATTTCCTCAATTGATATTGGTCTGTTTAGGTTGTCAATATCCTCCTGACTCAATCTGGGCAAATCATATGACTTAAGAAATTTATCGATGCCTTCACTATCTTCTATTTTATTGGAGTATAAGGATTCAAAATAATTTCTGATAATCTTCTGTATTTCTGAAGTGTCTGTTGTGATATCGCCTTTTTCATCCCGTATGCTGGTAATTTGAGTTCTCTCTCTTCTTCTCTTTGTTAGCGTGGCTAAGGGTCTGTCGATTTTATTTATTTTTTCAAAGAACCAACTTTTAGTTTTGTCAATTTTTTCAATTGTTTCATTCGTTTCGATTTCATTAATTTCAGCTCTGATTTTAATTATTTCTTGTCTTCTACTTCTTTTGCTGTTGTTTTGCTCTTCTTTTTCTAGGATTTTGAGTTGAAGTATTAGATCATTTATTTGTTGGTTTTTTCTTTTTTTAAGGAATGAACTCCAAGCAATAAATTTTCCTCTTAGAACTGCTTTCAATGTGTCCCATAGATTCCAATATGTTGTGTCTGTGTTTTCATTTATCTCTAAGAATTTTTTAATTTCCTCCTTGATGTCTTCTATAACCCATTGATCATTCAGTAACCTATTGTTCATTCCCCAAGTGATGCATGATTTTTCCTTACTTCTTTTATCGTTGATTTTCAATTTCATTCCATTATGATCAGATAATATGCATGGTATTATCTCTACTCCTTTATATTGTCTAATAGTTGCCCTGTGACATAATATATGATCTATTTTTGAGAAGGATCCATGTGCTGCTGAGAAAAAAGTGTAACTGCTTTATGTTGGGTGGTATATTCTATATATGTCAATTAAGTCTAGGTTATTAATTGTGTTATTGAGCTAGATAGTTTCCTTATTCAACTTTTGTTTGGAAGATCTGTCCAGTGGTGAGAGAGGTGTGTTGAAGTCTCCCATGATTATTGTATGGTGGTCTATTAGACTCTTGAACTTGAGAAGAGTTTGTTTGATGAACATAGCTGCACCATTGTTTGGGGCATATATATTTATGATTGTTATGTCTTGTTGGTGTATGGTTCCCTTGAGAAGTATGTAGTGTCCCTCTTCATCCCTTTTGATTAACTTTGGCTTGAAATCTATTTTATTTGAAATGAGTATGGACACTCCTGCTTGTTTCCGAAGTCCATATGAGTGATATGATTTTTCCCAACCTTTCACCTTCAGTCTATGTATGTATTTTCCTATCAAATGCGTCTCCTGAAGGCAGCATATTGTTGGGTCTTGTTTAGTGATCCATTCTGCTAGCCTGTGACTCTTAATTGGTGAGTTTAAGCCATTAACATTTAGAGTTATTATTGAGATATGGGTTGTTCTTCCAGCCATATTTGTTTATTTATGTTACTAAACATGGTTTGTTTTCCTCTTTGATTATTCCCCCCACCTTTACTGTACTACCTCCCGCTGTTGGTTTTCATTGATATTTTCCATTTCCTCTTCCTGTAATATTTTGCCGAGGATGTTTTGAAGAGATGGTTTTCTAGCTGCAAATTCTTTTAACTTTTGTTTATCATGGAAGGTTTTAATTTCATCTTCCATCCTGAAGCTTAATTTCGCGGGATACACAATTCTTGGTGGGAACCCCTTTTCTTTCAGTGTTTGAAATATGTTATTCCAGGATCTTCTAGCTTTCAGAGTCTGTGTTGAAAGATCAGCTGTTATTCTGATTGGTTTACCCCTAAATGTAATCTGCTTCCTTTCTCTTGTAGCTTTTAAAATTCTCTCCTTATTCTGTATGTTGGGCATCTTCATTATAATGTGTCTAGGTGTGGATCTCTTATGATTTTGCACATTCGGTGTCCTGTAGGCTTCTAGGATTTGGGATTCTGTCTCATTCTTCAAGTCTGGGAAGTTTTCTTGTATTATTTCGTTGAATAGATTGCTCATTCCTTTGGTTTGGACCTCAATACCTTCCTGTATCCCCATGACCCTTAAGTTGGGTCTCTTTATGTTATCCCATATTTCTTGAATGTTCTGCTCATGGTTTCTTAACAGCTTTGCTGAGCTGTCTATGTTCTTCTCCAGTTGAAATACTTTGTCTTCATTGTCTGATGTTCTATCTTCTAAGTGTTCTACTCTGCTGGTAGTATTCTCAATTGAGTTTTTAAGTTGGTTTATTGTTTCCTGCATTTCCAGGATTTCTGTTTGTTTGTTTTTTATAACCTCTATCTCCCTGAACAATTGATCTTTTGCTTCTTGGATTTGTTTATGTAATTCATTGTTGAAGTGGTCGAAGTGGTCTTTCATTGTCTGATTTTGCTGTCTAATGTCTTCCTTGAGACTCCAGATCATCTGAAGCATGTATATCCTGAATTCTTTATCTGACATTCCATCTGCTGCAGATATTACCTCTTCTAAAGTTGAGTTGACCTGCATTGCTTGTGGTCCTTTCTTTCCTTGTCTTTTCATACTGATCGCGTTTCTTTCTGCTTGGTGAAACTGTTGTGTTATTGATTTTTCCCCCTATATATTTATATTGCTCTTGTATAGCTGCAAAGTCTCCCTCGCAGGCTTTGGCGGTGGCTCTGCCCCTCCTCCAATTGAGGCAATGTGCCTTCCACTCCAGGAGGCCGCTGTACCTGTACTTTCGATGGGCCTGTTCTTTCGGTGGTCACAGGTCCGCCTACCTTGCAGGCGTGAGCAGCGGCTTTGCCCTTCCACTGGCCACTAGGCCTGTTCTGTCTGTCGGTTGCAGATCTGTCTACCTAAAAGGCGCTGGTGGCGGCTCTGCCCCTCCCCCGACCCGGGCGATGTATCTGGCAGGCCACTGGGCCTGTTTTGTCGGTGGTCACGGTTCCGCCTACCTTGCATACGCGTGGAGCAGCTGTTTCATTAGTGGCTGGGCACACTCTCCTTGTTTGCCTCCCTCAGGCCCTAAGTTTGTAGAGCTTGGGGCTGAGAACCCCCAGCAAATTTGCTTACCTTCTGGTAGCCACGCCCCCGTACCTGGTGCAAGAGACCTCAGTTGTCAGCACTGGTGGGAGCTGTAGCTGGGAGACCCGCGCCGCGCGGCTCCTGCCGGTTCCTGCGTCAGCACCGCCTCAGCTCCCGCCGGTTCCCGTGCCGCTGCCGCGGTTCCCGCCAGCTCCGGCCGGCTCCCTCGCCGCTCCTGCTAATTTAGAATCCGCTGGGAAGGAATCTCTTTGGCCGATCTTTGGTGACTTCCCCTCTCTGCTATGGCGGGCCCCTGGCTCCTTGCAGGAGTGACCGAAGGGAGAGGTGGAACTGGCTTGTCTCTGGTCTGACACAATCTCTGGTTTTAGATCCCAGTTCGCTAATTCATAGAGGCTTGGTTAGATTTCCTTCCCATCCTCTCAAGGGGGGAAGCCCTTTCCCGGGTGGGCAGGGCCGTTAGCAGAGCCGGAAGGGCACGTGCCTTCTGTCGGGCCAGGCGGGGACCCTTCTGGCTGCGCTGGGCTGCCGGGGGCACCCACAGAGCCAGGCAGATGGCGCCCGCGTGGCTAAGAGCCGGGCGGGGTGACCCTTCGCAGAGCGGGCGGGCCGCCAGGAGTGCCGGGATGGTGGGAGCTGTCTGCCGGCCGGGCAGGGACCCTTCTCGACGAGCAGGGCCGCTGGGGGCGCTTGTAAAGCCAGGCGGCTGCAGCCTCGTGGCTAAGAACCAGGCGGGCGGGGTGGCTGTTTGCAGAGCAAGAGTGGGATGGCTGGAGCTGTCTGCCGGCCTGGCGGGGACCCTTCTCGCCGAGCAGGGCCGCCGGGGGCGCTTGTAAAGCCGGGTGGCTGCAGTCGCGTGGCTAAGACCCAGGCGGGCGGGGTGGCTGTTTGCAGGGCAAGAGCGGGACCGCCAGGGTAGCCGGGATGGCGGAAGCTGTCTGTCGGCCGGGCAGGGACCCTTCTTGCCGAGCAGGGTCGCCGGGGGCGCTTGTAAAGCCGGGCGGCTGCAGCCTCGTGGCTAAGAACCAGGCAGGCGGGGTGGCCGTTTTCAGAACAAGAGCGGAATGGCGGGAGCTGTCTGCCGGCTGGGCACCATTCTCGCAGAGCAGGGCCGCCGGGGGCCGCTTGTAAAGCCGGGTGACTGCAGCCACGTGGCTAAGAACCAGCCGGGTGGGGTGGCTGTTCGCCGAGCGAAAGCAGGGCCGCCAGGGTAGCCGGGATGGCGGGAGCTGTCTGCTGGCCGGGCGGGGACCCCTCTGCCGCGCTGCTCTGGGCCGCCTGCAGCTTGCAGAAGCGGCGGGTGGCCGCGGGATTGGACTCTGAGCCCGCGCTGCCGGTCAAGTTTCACTTGTCTGGTGCAAACTGTCACGTCTAATAAACTTACTAATTCTCGGCAGGTCTCCTTTCAATGGAATTTTGCTAGAAGATCCTCAGTAGGTAGAATGTAGCTGTTTTAATTGGTGTTTCTGATCCCGTTAATGTGGAGATATTGAAAGTGCAGCTTCCTCGCCGGCCGCCATGTTGGATCCCCTCCCATATGAGTTTTGACTCTCAACTATGGGTGCCAAGTCTTTCAGAATAAAATTTGTGGTATCCTGGCTGAGAAGCTCAGTGCTCTGTGGAAAGCCACCCTGGGCCTAGAACTCAGTTTCCAAGGGCAACGCTCATGCCTGGCTTCCTAAAATCTCAACACTATTTATGGCAATACTTCTCTGAGGTCAGTTCCAGAACTCAGACTCTAAGGGAGTCACACCAGAGTTCAAGAACTTGTGGACCAAGTCATCTCTTCCAACCGCCACCCAAATGACCACAATTTAAACCAAAACACTCCAACGTGGCACTCATCTTCTTCCATATAGACACTCACAATAACCTATGGCTGGAGTTTTCCATGAGGGGCACACCCCAAGACCGTGTCCAAAATAAGCTCTCTTGCACCTAATTTGCCTAAATTCAGGGTGGCCTGGACACCCTTCTTGTGAACCAGGAGAGATTAAGTAGGCCTCCCGTTAATACTGCTCCGCTTCTTCAATTTGAGGCCAAATGACTGTGGGGTTTGGATTCTTTATGTGAATTGGAGTCTTGAGAAAACCCAAGCAAATATGGGCTAGCCTCTGCAGGGCTTTGAAGAACTCATTTGACCCAAAGGATCCCTAATCTGACTTGATGGAGGTCAGGAAAGTTACAGAGGAAGGCGAGAGACTTCATCCACAAGGACTGCTCTTTTGGCCATTTTGTTTTTGGATGTAAACATGGGATCTTTCTTTAGATCCATCAGGAGTTGAGAATCTAAGTCACAGCCTCACACAGGGTAAATAGGCTGATTCAGACACATCCTTTCCAAAGCAATTAAGCAAAGAGCCACAGGTAATGCCCATTCATTTCCATTTGAAAACTGTTTTCTTCAGGCTTCAAAAAGTGGTGGACTGAGGAAAAGACCTTCCTGACATTCAGGTCAACAGAAGAATAGGTAAACAAAAGGCCCCAAGCAGGGTTTCTCCACTGAGACTTTCCTGGTCACACTGATATCTGAGTTTTCTGAGATGCTCACCATTCCCTTCAGTACATGGTCATGTCACAGAGCTTCGAGGTTGTACATATCTTAAACAGAAAACCATGAACCTATTCTGGAGAGTGGCCAGAATTCAGGAATAAAACAGGAACTAAGGAAGATAGCAGGTGTTGCACATCAATAAGGCAAGCTGCAGTCCATTCATAAATAGGGCAGGATGAATGCTGTGAAGCTTTCTACTAGACAGGACATATCCATTGATGCATTCTCTTTTCTAATGTCTACAACCACGGACACAGTGGGATAAACAGACATACAAATTCTCGCCTTGTCAAACGACTTACAAGAAACAGTTCACTCCAAACAAAACAAACTGCCTTTCATACCTATTCTCAGAACATGAGACAAAACCACAAACCCACACCCACACAACAAAGGCACCTCCTTTCCTCAAGTAGGTCTGTGACTATCCGGAGTGTCCTCTGACTGGTGGGCCTTACTATGTTCCCTGGAAATAGCCTGTTCTGTCTCAAATCTGGTCTTTTTGGCCAACTCTGTGAAGTTGTCAGGAGCCAGCAGTGAGCCACTGCCTGCTTTCTCAGGAAAGGCCCCTCTTCATAGCTTTCCTTGCATTTGGCCATCCTTACATCAGTAGGTCCCAAGAAAGACTGAGTCTGTCCTTGGTAAATCAAAATAAGTTTGACCACTGGGACTGGGACTGGGACTGGCTCTGGGTGCCTGGCTTCCTAGATTCCAAGTTCAGAGAGTTCCATCACCAAGGAAGTTAGGTGTGGTCACTTCCTTTTGGAACTGAATGAGGTCACTGCCTTGGCAACAACTTTGTCTTAACAGTTGCTTCCAAGGTTACCATGAGAAGGAGGCTGCTCCTACTTCATGTGACACTTTCACAGGTCAGAGTGGTATGTCAACCATAGGCATGCAGGAGCAGCTCTCAACACATGCCTGCTTTGGTCCACCTTCTCTACATTAAGAAGAGAGTGGCTGATTCAGACACATCCCTTCATCCTGAGCAGGTTGTTTGCCATGGAAGACTTTTGCTCTCTCAGGTCCTTCGTACTTGCCTACATCTTCTCCAGGGATCATTTCTGCGTGGACCTTTGAGGTTTTCAGCGGGTGGAAGATCCTCTATAATTCTGTATTTTAATACCAATTCTGTCCCTGCTCTTCTGTAAAATTAGATTGAGAGAACAGTGTATGGTTAGGATTAATAACAGGTTCGATTTGGTTTAGAAAGGAAACTACACGGTTGAGCAAACAGGGTCCTACAGTTAGCAATAATATGAGGATTTTTAATGGACCGGCCATGGCAGATAAAAGCGTAGTTAATCAGGTCACTATGTGAACCAAGACTCAAACCTCCCTTTGGGGGCCTCTGTCTCTCTTTGACGCTCTTCAAGTCGTTTTCTTAATTTACTCATAGATTCTTTTACAACTCCAGTATTGTCGGCATAAAAACAACATTCTTCCCTCAATGCAAGCAAAAAGGCACCTTTCTCTCATAAAGAGGAGGTCCAACACTCGCCTGCTTTGTAAAACAACTTCAGAAAGAGAGAGGTTAAAATTCCTGTAAAGCTGTGATGTCGGTTTTTAATGTCTTTAAACTTTGGCATATTTCTGCTTCTAATTGTGTCTTTGTTGTGTCTCATGGACTAGCCCACCCCTTCAGCAACTATTATTTCTAATAGGATGGCTAAAGTGAGGGATACAGGTTCCCAGTGGAACCGGGTTGTATGCCCCCCTATTTGATCTTTAAATGAACCTAAGTCATGATAGAGAACTCTGGAAAACATCTGCATCATTACATAATTAATCACATATATTGACCATTTTATGAAAACATAAATAATGTTAAAGTGTATAGAATTAGACTGTTGTAGGGACGGACGAGGAAAGGGACCTAAGATAGCACCAAACACAGGAAAACAGTCTTATTTGGTTGCATCCGGATTTAGAGGGCATTGCTTCTGTTGTAATCAATTAATCCCCTGAACCCCAAGTTTCGGTAGTTTTAGAATTTGTACCCAACATGTAAGGGAAGTGGCTCAGAAGTTCACAGTCTGTAGAAATTCACAGAAATCAGTTTTTGTTACTGTTTTTGTTCCTCTGTTCTGCGCAAGTTAACTTTTCAAAGACACCTTGGAAAAGGAGAGCTTTTTTGTCTCTTTTTTTTCTCCCTGCCAGCTGTCATCATGAAGCCCAATTGGTAACTTTTTTTATCTTAGAAATCTAGCCATCTCTGTGAAGCCCCAGCTCAAGGCCAGAGGCCTTGTTCACATAATTTGTGAAAATCTAGTAAGGCGGTGTCAAGCTTAGGGGTGGTGATTTTTCCAGCCAGTGGCCAAGTAGAACAGGGCAACACGAAAAGTGAAAGTTTATCTACATTGAACTCTTTCAGAGGGACTCTTTTGCTGAAAGACCTAATGTAAGCCTCGGTGAAGACTTCTGGAGAAGGTTATTTAAGACATATCTATGGACCTGGTACAGAGGGGGAAGACGGGGAAGGCGAGGCTGAGAGCAGCTCCGTGGATCTGAGAATGAGGAAGATGAGATGTAAAAGAATAATGGAAAAGGGGTTTGGGATTTTCCTAGAACAAAACTTGAGCAGTAGAACAGGTAGAGCAGAGGTGAAGATGGGAGTGAGTATTCCAAAAAGCCTGTGAGGGACTTTAAATTCTTAGTAACCTGTTTTCAGTGATGACAAAGCAACTTTAAAGGCTATTTTTATTACATCTTGGATAGAGGTCTGAGGGCTCTTCTCAGCTGGTTTGAGCTTTGGTTTAGCTTCTTAGAGGACTTGGTGGGACCTAGTGCAGGCACAGACAGAAAAAGAGAGGAGTGAGTGAGTGGAGGGGTACCTCGGTACCTGCTACCTCAGCAAGGGGGCAATGGTCTGAGAACTGGCGGAGGTTTGGGTTTTTGATGTAGTAATTGGAGGGAAGAAATCAGGTTGCTGAGGTGGGAGTGACAGCAGAGAAACTAGAGCAGAAGGCTGAGGGTGAGGAACTATTGGAGAAGCATAGTACAGGATGTGAGTGAAGGAGGGAAAAGGATTCCACATAGGGGAATTTTCCCCTTTTGAGCACTTGCCGAAGTTAAAAATGTCATGCAGAATTTGAGGATCTAGAGAACCCTCTGGGGGCCATAGTTTTTGGTTGTCTAATTGGTTATATGGCCAATGCTGTGTACTGAATTTGATGAGGAGTTTGGGTTCCACCAGGCAGCCCCGGTATGCTCACATCCCCATGAATTACACAAGAAGTTGGCTTTCCCCCCACACAGCCATGGCTGTTTGTGGCTTTGATAGTCCGCCGGGCATATATAGTAATCTAGGCTAACCAACCAGAATCTGGCTCGCGTTTCCGTGTATCCATAGTGTTTGTTTCAATTATCTATGGTATGGAAGGGATTTAATGGAACTTTAGTGGGATCCTCTTCATTGGGGTTATCTCAATAGGAAAGACCTATACCAAACTGAAAAATGTCTGGGTGGAGAGATAGCCACCAGGTCCCTAAGGGGGCTGTATGCGAGATAGACCATACTTCTTGTCTAGTAGGATTTCAGATCAGCCTTCACTGCTGAACAGGCTGATGAGGGTTAGGAGTACTCGTGGCCAAGGGGAGAGTCTATAGTCTTGTCCACATAGCGAATACGCAATTTGAAATGGTTACCAGTTTTTTCCAGTTTCCAACCAGAGTCTGGACACAGCGAAGGCTTGAGATGAGAGGCATGGATCCAAAAAGTGATTCTGTCTACTTTTATGGCTGTAGGTGTTATAAGTAGCACCTGGTATGTTCCTTTCCAGCGGGGTTCTAGGGATAACACCTGATGTTGTCTTATGTAGACGAAGTCTCTTACTTGATATTGATGTGGAATCCCCTCGTCCCCAGGTTGGTAGGCAGTGGCCAGCTGTTTCCACAGTTATCACTGAGTTCTTTCAATGGCTTTAAGTCTGTCAAGCAAGGGGTATGGAAGGGATTGTTAGGCCTTAGAGTTGGGGATTAGGTCCCTTACTGGATGATGGGCATCATAGAGAATTTCATAGGGGGTGAGGTTACACAAAGAAACTGAGGGAGTATTTCTCGCATGAAACAGTGCATAAGGCAGGAGCATAGTCCAATCTTTTATGCCGGTCTCTAAGCTTAATTTTGTTAAGTTCTGTTTAATGGTTCTATTTATTTTTTCTACCTCTCCTGAGCTCTGGGGTATATAAGCATAATGTAACTTACAATTAATCCACACCTGACTTACCTGGGCCATGAACACAAGTCCATTATTAGACCCTATTATCTTAGACAGACCGTATCTTGGAAAAATATCTTCCAGGATCTTCTTGAGAACCATTTGCGCCATTTTTTTTTCTGTGTGTGTGTGTGTGTGTGTGTGTGTGTGTGTGTGTGTGTGTGTGTAAGGCTTCAATCCATCCTGAGAATGTATCCACAAAGACTAGGAGATATTTAAGTCCATACCTTGCTGGCTTAATTTCAGTAATGTCCACTTCCCAGAATTGTCCTGGTCTGGTTCCTCGTAGGTGCTTTCGTCTAAGAAACTTGGAAGGGTAAGCATTAAACAATTGACTGACCCGACAGGCTTTTGTTACCAGTTCAATTATTTCCTTTCGCTGTGAGTCAGTTAGTGGAAAACTCTGTTCTTAATCCTACAGGAATGCCTGCAGTTTCTTTGAACCAAGGTGAGTGAGTTGATGTACATTTTTAACGTAGTGTAGGGCTTTCTGTAATTGCAGGCTGAGCTCAGTAAAGTTGAGGCGTTCAATTTCAGTGTCCTTAGATGTTATCTAAAAATTTCTGGTACTTAGGGGTCCATTGGAATTGGGCATCTCCCTTTAACAGCGGGTATAAAGGAGCAGCTAAGGACTCAAACCCATTTATCCATAACCTGCAAAACCCAGCAATCCCAAGAAACTCTTAGTTGTCTGCTGTAAGATGGGGTTGGTATCTGCTCAATGGTTTGTTTTCTGGGCTCAGTGAGCCATCGTTTACCACCCCTAAGGAAATAGTCGAGGAAGATTACTTCTTGCTGGCAAATTGGGCAATTTTGGCCGAAGCTCTATACCCGAGTTGAGCAAGCTCGGATAATAGTGCTTGGTTCCCAGTTCACAGTTTTCCTTGGTGTTGGATGCCAGTAGCAGGTGATCCACATATTGAAGCTGGGTGAATTCGGGGTGTGTAGTTCAGAAATTGTTGAGATCTCTGTGAAGGGCTTCATCAAAGAGAGTGGGGGAGTTTTTGAACCCCTCTGTGAGTCTAGTCCAAGTTAGTTGACTAGACTTTCCGGTTTCTGGGTCTACCCACCCAAAAGCAAACAGCAACTGACTATCTTTATGAAGAGGCAAGCAAAAGAAAGCTTGTTTTAAGTCCAGAACAGTATACCATTTCTGCTCAGGGTTCAGAGTGCAAAGCAGATTGAACAGATTAGGTACCGTGGGGTAAATGTCCTGCACTCTGTTGTTGATCTCTCTTAGGTCTTTAACAGGGTGATAGTCCCTGGTTCCTGGCTTTTTCTTCTAATAGCAGGGGAGTGTTCCAGGCCAATTGACAGGGCCTTAGGACCCCTAAGGCCAGATATTTCTGAATATAGGGCCTTATCCCATCTTTAGCTTTTCATGCTTAGAAGATATTATTTAACATTGATTGGGGAGGCTGAGGTTTTTAACTCCACTGTTATTGGAGGTTGTTTCATGGCCAGGCCTAACACAGCAGTTTTTGCCCAGGCATCTCGGTAATCTGTTATCCATTTCTGGGGTAGCTTGCCTGTTTGATCAGTCTTGGGGGGTGTGAAGAGTGGACGTTCATCTTCTACTAATATAGTTAAAGCCGTGACTATAGGAGTTTTTACTGAAGGATTTAGAAATTTCATTTGGGGGCCTTCAGGGTTAAAAGTTATTTTGGCCCAGAGCTTGGTGAGCAGATCTCTGCCCATCAATGGGTGCGGGCATTCTGGGATTACTAGGAAGGAGTGATGGATTTTTCCTTTCCCCAGGTCCATGGTCCTCTTAGTAGTCTAAGCCCGATATTTACTGCCATTAGCCCTTTGAACTACAGACCTTTTATTTGATAGACGGCCCAATGGGGCCTTAATGGCTGAGTATACTGCTCCTGTATTCACTTCAAAGTTTACTGGGGTCCCCTACACTTCAAATCTTACCCTGAGCTAGGGGAAAGAATCTGAGCCCCAACTTTCTTAGTCATCCCCCAGAGTCAGAATGGCTGGCTGGCATGTCTGTCTCTTTATAGGGCACTCTTTGGCCCAGTGTCCTTTTTTTTTTACAGTAGGCACATTGATCTGAGGCCAGGGGTGGCCTGTGGCACGGGCCCAGGTATCGCTTCCTGTCACCTTATGTCTTAATTTCTGGCCTCTTTCTTGTTGTGACCAGGATCTTAGTCAATGCCTTAGTCTTTCTTTTGCTTCTCTCATCCTCCCTCTGCTCCCTTTCTTTTTCCCTGTTTCTCTCTTATAGTATACTTTTTTGGCTTCTCTGACTAAATCTCTCTTTTAACTTTTTCTTTTAATATCCATGGCAGCTTCAACAATTAAGGCCATGGTGACAGATGCCTTTTGATCTGCTGCCTGAGGATCGAAAGGAGTATATCTCTTATATGCCTCCATAATTCTCTCTAGAAACATAGAGGAAGATTCATCAGGCCTTTTAATAATTTCTCTTACCATGGCCAAATTAGTTGGTCACCTAGCGGCCCCTTGGATACCCGCAATTAGAGCCTGGCAATAATTGGACAGATGCTCCCTATCTTCAAAGGTGTTGGGGTCCCAGTTGGGTTGGTTAAAGGGGAAGGCAGCTTTTATTATGTTGGGAAGTTGTGGTGGTCGCACATCAGGTCCGAGGATATTTTTTTCTGGCTTCCAGGAGGTTTTTCTCTCATTCCTCTGTCATGAAGAGAGTCCCTAGGAGTTGTTGGCAGTCATTCCAAGTAGGCAGGTGTGAAAACGTTGGCGAGTTCTCTGAGTTTTTTTAGCCGGGCCAGCTTCCTCCAGGGAAGGAGGCGCTGTGTGTATCATGGGACAGTCATCTGGAGGGCGCTGGGCCATTCTGGCTTCCTCGAATGGTGGAGAGGCTGAGTCAGCAGCAGGGGAATTACTTACAGGGTTTTGGGGGTTGGGGGACAAGGGCAGAGGATAAGGACGAGTAGAGTCTTGAGACTCAGGGAGAACAGAGGGTGGAGGTTGAGGAACAGAGAGTTTGAGAGATAGAATCATAGGGGAAGGAGTAGGAGTGGGTGCAGGGACAAGGAAAGGCTTCACCCATGGAGGAGATTTGCAGAGGTCCTGACAAGTTAAGATATATGGCTATTGATCTGGATGTCTATGTGGCCCCGGCTGAAAGACAATATCTCAGACTTTTCAAATTAGTGCGAAGTAGAAACATCCTTCTAGAGGCCATCCGACTACAAAGGTGGGTTATTCTGAGACACAGAATCTGCCAGGTCTGGTGTTTTAATGAAAAAGAAAGATTCTGAGCCCTTAAGCAGACTTTGGTCCAGTGATTAAGGGTCAGGGACAGAGGCATTGAAGTGCTCTGTCCCATAATGAAATATACACAGACATTGAAAGCAACAACACATGACACAGACAAGACAAGACAATCAAGACAGGCAATGGACGTCCAATACTGAGACCAGGACTGAGTAGCCGGCAAAACCTGATGGGCTGGCAATTCCGAATCTGAAAGAAAATATCACTGAGTCGAGGAGACTATGGTTCCTCGATTTCCCGAGTCCATCCCCCAGGGACATGGCCTGTGGCTCTGTGACATGTGTGTCAGCCACCGTGGGAGAGAGCTCATGCTCTTTACCAATAGCCATTTTGTCAAACCCTAACCTGAATCCTGAAACCAGAAAGAGGGGCCTTATTTACCCCCAGAGCATCCCGTTGGGGGTCTTTCATCTGCAGCTGCCGGATCTCGCTGGTGCCACCAGAAGTAAAGGTCGGGTGAGCATCGATGAAAGAGACCACCAAGAGACTGACTAATGCAACAGCAAAGGGTTTATTGGGAGTCCGGCATGCAAGGGCTCAGAGCTCGCTTGAATAGAGCAGAGAGCCCTGAGAACAGCTTAAGAAGTGCTTATATATTTTCCTTGGAGAGGGCAGGGAGGGAAGTTTATTGATGGGTAAGGGCGAGTGGGCGGTTTGCGTGCAAATGGTTGATGGAGTACATTCTGCAGTTTGGCAGTTGGGGGCAGCACATTCTGGGAACAAGAAGAGCAAACAGTTCTCAAGATTTCAACAGTGTTTTATTAAGCATACAGAAAAACAGGAAGTGACAAGTACCTGTTTTATTAACCTTTCAATATAAGTATGAAAACAGAAATCTAGGTTAGATTTGAAGCCCAGAAGTTCATTTGGCCCTTGATTGGTATACTTAGCTTTGAATTACATTCCATAGAGATGTCCCAGAAATATGGATATACAATGACACAGGACCTTGTACCTTCTCAGAGGTCAGTTCCAAAACACAGTCTCTAAGGGGAATCACACCAAAGTTCAAGACAAGATGGACTCAATTATCTCTACCAACCACCACACAAATGACCACAATTAAAACCAAAACACTCCCAAATGGCACTCATCTTCTTCCAAATAGACAATCATCATAACTTCTGGCAGGAGGATTCCATGAGAGGCGCAGCACAAGACAGTGTCCCAAATAATCTCCCTTTCCCCTCATTTGCCAAAAGTCAGAGTGGCCTGGACACCCTTCCTGTGAACCAGGAGTGATCAAATATGCCTGCCATTAATACAGCTCTGTTCTTCAATTTGAGGCCTACTGACGGTGGGGTTTAGATTCTTTATTTGAATTGGATTCATAAGAAAACCCAAGAACCTATGGGCTAGCATCTGCAAGGCTTTGAAGAACTCAATTGACCCAATGGATCCCTTTTCTCACTTGATTGAGGTCAGGAACCTTACAGGGAATGCGAGAGACTTCATCAACAATGACTGATTTTTTGGCCATTTTGATTTTGGATCCACACATGGGATCTTTCTTTAGATCCATCAGGTGCTGATAATCTAAGCCACAGGCTCACACAGAGCCAAGAGGCTGATTCAGACACATCCCTTTACAATGCATTTAAGCAAAGAACCACAGGTGATGCCCATTCATTTCCGTTTGAAAACTGTTTTCTTCAGGCTTCACAAAAGCGTGGCCTGAGGCAAAGACCTTCCTGACATTCAGGGCAACAGAACAATAGGTAATCAAAAGGCCCTTCGCAGGGTTTCTCTACTGAGACTTTCTGGGTCACAGTGATATCTGACTTTTCTGAGATGCTTGCCATTCTCTTCAGCTATCCAGTACATGTCCATGTCACAGTGCTTGGAGGTGGTACATATCGTGGATGCAAATGCATGAACCTATTCTGGAGAGTGGCTAGATTTCAGGAAGAAAACAGGAACTTAGGAAAAGAGCAGGTGTCGCCCATCAATAAGGCAAGCCCTAGTGCATTCATAAATTGGGCAGGATGAATGCTGGGAAGCTTTCTACTTGACAGGAAACATCCATTGATGCATTCTCTTTTCTAATGTCTACAAGCACGGACACAGTGGGATACACAGACATAGAAACACTCGCCTTGTGAAACAACTTACTAGAAACAGTTCACTCCAAACCAAACAAACCGACTTTCCTGCCTATTCTCAGAACATGAGACAAAACCACAAACACACATCCACACCCACAAAGGCACCTCCTTCCCCAAGTAGGTCTCTCACTCTCCAGAGTATCCTCTTACTGCTGGGCCATACTATGTTCCCCCGATATGGCGTTTCCTGTCTCAGATCTGGTCTCCTTGTCCAACTCTGTGAAGTGGTCAGGAGCCAGCTGTGAGCCACTACCTACTTTTTCAGGAAAGGCCCCTCTTCAGAGAACTCCTGGCATTTGGCCATCCTCACATCAGTAGGTACCAAGAAAGACTGACTCTGTCCTTGCTAAATCGAAGCAAGTGAGACACTGGGACTGGGACTGAGACTGACTCTGTGTGCCTGGCTTCCTGGATCCCAAGTTCAGAGAGTTCCATTACCAAGGGATTGAAGTGAGGTCACATCCTTCAGGAACTGAATGAGGTCACTGCCTTGGCAACCACTTTGTCCAAACAGTTGCTTTCAAGCGTACCATGAGAAGGAGGCTTACCCTATTTTCTGTGGCACTTTCACAAATTAGAATGGTATATCAACCATAGGCACCAAGGAACCGCTCTCCACACAGGCCTGATTTGGTCCATCTTCTTTATATTTGGAAGAGAGCCTTTAGTCCAGGGAGCACTGCAGTGAACCTCTGCACTAAAACTATTAGCAAGCACCTGATGGAGGACGCCTCCATAGGTAAGTGGCTCCTTTATAACATCTGATATCTGGTTAAGGGAGATCTCTTCTGATGACAGAGATGTGGCACGGGGAGGCTTACATATACTTCTGTCCAGGACAGTAACGAGAATCTTTCTGTCCTCTGTTCTGTTCTGTAGGGAATTCCTCTGGAACTGTAGAGAGGTGCCGATGAGCACGCACGCGCTCCTACCCTGGAGCTTTAGCAAGATGTTGCACTCTTGCCCTGTTTCTGTGTTTAGGTGCTGGGTTTCTGTTTTTTTGTGTTCTGTGTTCTATTTTTTGGTTTTTTGTTTGTTTGTTTTTGTTCGTTTTGTTGTGTGATTTTGGTGGTAAAAACTTAAGTATATTGGACCTGAAAATCAGAAATAAAGAGATTAAGCCTGACACCCCTTTGGACTGTGTTTTAAGGAACTGCAATGAACTTTATCCCCCATTGTAAAGCAGGATGATAGAAGCCCCTAGCTGGCTGCCTGGAGCACACCCATTGCAGAGGGCTATGCCTGCTGGGGACCTAAGAACTGAGTATCTCCCAGGTTAACAAGTGAAACTCCTTTAAAACCCCTTGTCCCTCCAGATAAAGAGAGTCACAACTTTGGCAGAGTCCCGTGTGTTTCTCCTTTGTTAGCCAAGCAATAAAACTCCTTTTTTCTTTTTCTCAAAACCCAGTCCTCATTATTAAATTTGTATTAATTGGCTTCAAGGTCAGGAACCAAACTTTAAGTTACAAACCTTGTACCCACCCTCCGCCCCTGAACTTTGTGAGAGCTATCTACTGAAATGTTAGGAGATAGAGCATGCTTGATGTGGAACTGAATCAGAGGAGCTAATCCTGTATGTAAAAGGGGAAACTGAGGGACTCCCAGCAGCTGCCAAAGCCCTGTTGATTCAGGGAATTACCTCCTTCCTTCCCTGCACTGTAAGGATTATGCCACCTCTGTCTTGTTAAAAAAAGAGAAAAAGAAAAAGGTGACACTAAATGCAGTAAAGTCACCATGGAGACACTTTATTTTACATTTCAGGTTGCCCTTCTGTGAAAACATCTTGTCCCCTTGTGGGGACATCTATGGTGCCACTGCTGGAGGAGATTTTTCTCTTATCTGCTCTGGTTTAAAGGGTTCTGTCTGACAGCCATAGTCTGGACCTCCTTTCTGTCTGTATTGTGTCTTAGTTTCTGGCCCTTTAAGGCATCTGCAATAATGTGTTGATATTATAAATTGTTTTTGGGGAATGATCTTAGCTGAATGTGTGTCTAAATGATGATGTTTTATTTTAACAATCTGGTAACTGAATGGGTTTTTGAAGCATTGCACAATCTTGCAGTAAAAAGTCGGGTTTAGGTAATTGTTTAGTTTATGATTTCAGATAATTCATGCCAGAGAACTTAAATACTTAGGATGGATAACTGAAGAACTCTACTTCCAAGTTGGCAAGAAACTTCCCAATCATACGGTCTTTTTTTTTTTTTTTCACCAATTTTGAATTGGGTAGCCTGGGAAAATGTCACTGTGTGTACCAGTGCATTAATTTGGACATAAATAGTAAATCATAGTATGGTGTCTGTTGACCAAACAAGATGTAAAGATATAAAATTTTGTGAATTGTATCTTAAACTTGTATCATAATTTTCAACATCTGAACCTGAAAATTATGGTTAAAATGCCTTAGTCCTGAGATGTCTGTTCAGAATAGCAGTTTTTTTGCTGCTCCTTCCAGACCTCAGCCATGACTTATGTTGAAATGCAAATGAAAGAAGCCTGCAAGCTTTGTAGGAGAGTGATTTGAGGTCTAAGGGAAAAAAAGGTAAATTGTATGTTATTTACTAATTACTGGCAAGTCATTTTTTCTAGGACTCTTATTTTTTTTCTTAGATACTTTATGTTTTTTGACCTCATGATTTTGAGCATACACACCTAGGTTAATGTTTTTCTGATCAGTTCTATCTTTGACCAACTGTGGACTTTTTGAAACATTGCAATAAAGATTTCAACTACGAAAAGCTACAAGGCCTTTACTATTATTATGTGTGCACAAATTGTTATGTGTTGTATGTCTATATATACATATGTCCGTATATCATATATATGATACACAAATTAACATATATAAGGAGCGCTCATAAAAAAATAGCGCTCGTAAAAACAAATTTTAAAAAAGTGGATCCAAAGATCTTTAATTCACGTGATTTAAATGTTTCAATTTAAATTGGATAAAGAGATAAAAACAAATGTCTTTAAATTTAAGCTTACAAAGTTTTCTAGGTGTTCAAACATCTAACAAAATATTAACATCTACAAAATGTCTAATATGCCTTGGCTCTAGTACCTTTCCTTCAACATAAAAATGGTTTACACTGTTCAATACATTTCTCTAACTTTTTGATAAATAAGTAAAGTAAATTTGATATGGGATTACTCATTCATGAGTACTTTTGTTAGATATCTGATTGATTTACTAAGATCTGTATTTTTTTTAGTAAACTCTGTATAAGATTGTAAAAATCAGTCATGTGTTAATGAGACAAAAATTTCTTAAAACATAAGTTTACCCATAACATTGAGTTTATTAAGATTTATGTTTTCTAGAGCAAGCAACCATAAAAATTAAACAACTGATTAAATAAAAACTGTTATTTTAGAGCACTGTACTGCCATTTCTTTAAAAGCCAAACTTGATTAATGTAGAAACATAAATGTAATTGTTATGCTATTAATGTTTTCATATCTTACAGGTATGCAAGTCTGTAAGGTAGAAACGTTTAAAGAGTATTATATCAAGCTGGTGCTCTGAAGTTGTGTGGTAAAAAATATATTGTGGATTTATTTACCTGTTATCAATAAGATATGTAAATTTTTATGTTACTTTTTACATTGGGGAACAATTTAAATGTATTTTTAAGTTAATTAGAGCCTAATCTTTGTAAAGGTTAAAAACTTTCAGCCTTTCTTTAATTCATGTTTTAAATGTGATATCATATGGTGTTAGCGAATGTTCATGTGACCTCAAACAATTTATTTAAACATTGTCAAATGATATTTAAAAATAAAGATCAGCTTTAGAACTAAAATAGTTAAGATTTATAAAGAGCCCTGCCTTACCTGAGATAAGGCTGTGTGTCCCATCTTACTACATGTGAGAATGACTATGAAACCATTAGGTCAGATAATATTTCTTTAAAGTTATGTTAAAAAGGTTTTTTTTTATTGTCAATATTCCTAGGATCTCAAACAGGGGATATAATGTATAATTCAGCCAAAAAATTTAGGGAAGATATTACACGAACTAAGTATTTTTACTTTTGTTAATTTTAGTTTGAAATTTTCTTATAAGTGATCTAAAGATTCCCTGTTAGTGTTTTACAAATGTGTTGCTTTAAGAACACAACATGGGTTTATTCAAGATAATAAGTCATCAACTACAATACAGACAGAATAATACAGATCCCAATTAATAAAAAGGTAATTATAAAGTTATAGACATTAAAGCCCAGTACTCTTAATGTAAGGCTGTTAAAATTTATTTGCTGGATTTTTAATATTAGGATTTAAAATGAATGTTAAATGAAAAGGGCCAAGAAAACCAATATTTGGCTCTTGCCCTCTGAGTCAGTCTGAATCCAGGGAACAGGGGACTTCTCTAAAGAGCTTTGCAACTCTGAGCCACATAACCTCCCTATCAGGGAGATTAATGAGACCACTGGAGAACAGAAAGCCAATCAGTGCATTTGTTACAAAGAGGAGAGTCATCATAGAAAGGAGACATCCATGATGCTTCTGAGGGAAGCCAAATGGTCAAGCAAGACCTGGACCCACCTAGCACAAATGGCACTAGCAGAACTGAGAATCTCTTCTCAAGTTTCCCCAGAATTGATTCCCACAAAATCTCAGCTGACTGTTAACAATAGATAGAAACAAAAGTCAGTTTGACTGCTTCATCTTAAACACTTAGCAAAGACAGTTAAGACCAAAATACAGCCACTCATGGGCATTTTAAATAATAATAATAATAATAAAATTTTAAGGTATGCACTTTATCTTATACTCCCAAAATAAGTGAGACTGGAGGCTACAAAGAAGGATTCTCAGACAGGAATGCCTAATACTTATAAAAAGAGACTATCAAGAAGAGCTGCCACAGGCAGAAGTTTTCAGTTTAAGACCTACAGATATTCCTAACCTACACAGGTAGGCTTGGTGTTTGCTAGTACGATTATCCAGCCCTGAGTAACAGAATTAAAGGTTTCTCTATTAGACGCAGAGGTCATACTAGTAAAAGGATTTTTACAAGATCAGATGACATTAAATTATTAAACTGTGTCTTATTGGGAGGGCCAACTGTAACACTTAAAGTTAAATATTAAGTTGACAGTCCTGATAATTGGGGATATTAAAGACTGGTGAGGGAATTTCTATACAGTGACATGTTCCAGCTGCTGCAACATTTATTCAGTACTCATGGTTTTTGTTTCACTCATAGAAGAATCCATTCACAGATGACTTTACAACCTGTTCTTCCCCAACCTGACTTCAAACCGAACTGACTTCTAAAGGGCAACTGATGTCTCTCAACTGACTTCTAATAGGCAACTCATGTCCCTCACGACGAGCCCACTCACGTCACCCTGTCTCAGGACAGAAGAAGAAAAAATTAGTGATGCCACTCTTTTTACAACAATGGAGAGAAAGATAAATAGACTATCAATATACATAATTAATTAAGTCAGGTAAAATCAGGGAGATCGGTTTTGGGTGAGTTGTAAAAATTTGGAGACTCTTATCTGAGGGATTAAAATTTCCTCAGTGTTCTTCCCATAATCTATCAAAGATTTGAAAGGGACACAGAGAAAAGGGGGAAATTGTAGACCCAACCTGATCTTTTATTAAAATTGGGAGCCATCATGCCACAAAGCCATGAAAAGATAATTTTGGCTTTACCATAAATTACTTCAAATTCTGAACCTGCGTGGAATGCCTGCCCACGCCTTGAACTCACGCATGCCCAGCTCTCTGACCAGATAGCAGCCCTCTCTGAAACTTTAGTGACACATCATAAATATTTGCCTTCTCTGGCCAGACAACAACCCTCTCTGAGGCTCTAATGGTCCTCATGAATTCTGATGTAGGGACAGCAAAAAAATTGTAAACTACCTTTAATGTAATGTTTATCAGAGTTCTGTTATCTGTAACCCCCCTTTTGTGTAACTTTCTGGGCTATAAAACTGGGCTGTAGGAAAGCTGGGGATGCTGTCTTGTTCCCACCATTTTGGGAGGGAGAGGCAGCACGGCCGGTGGAAATAATAAACTTAATTTTATTTGAATTTAATTTGAGTCAGTGGTCTTTTCTAGCGTCCTGGTCTAACAGGTAAACACTCCAAAGACGTGGAGCTCTGCCGGCCTAAAGACTTCTTGAGAAACTTCCTCTGAGGTTGGGCACTTGAAATATATGTTGTTGTAAGGAGATTTAGCTTCCTTTCTAGTGACACCATAAAAGCTGGGTCTGCATCTACGTGACCTGGAGGACATGGTTTTTTGTATTCTAATGAACATGAGGCAGCAGTGCTGAATTTTGTATTTGTAGGTAAACTGTGGCCACTTGGTGCTAAGTGTCTCCCCGTGTGAACTGTGAAGCCATTTGGTCATCCTCCACTTTTCGTGGTGTTTCTTGCTGCTGCACTGGGAGTTTGGTATTTGCTTCATGAAATACAACGAGTTCAACTGGGACCCAGTATTGGAGGGAGTTCTGTCACTTGTGGTGACAGAGAATGCACCAACCAGGCTTCTATCTCACAAAGCTTGCCCATTTGTCCATAGAAATCTGACTCTGAACTTTGCCCAGAAACCTCTCCATGTAACAAGAAGGGTCTGCTGGCTGCACCATATCAGTCACAAGCCATTTTGAAGGCAATAGAAAATCCTCCTGGCCACACCACAGATGTATTATCACACACCTGCCCACCACTGCAATAGGCCCACTACTCAGCAGGGTCCAACTTACTGGCATCTTTGTTCTACACCATTTTCATGAAACCCCGTCAATCATGGCATTCTCTTGTACACTCATGATCAGGAAAAAGATATCCAAAGGTTCTCCAGTGCCACCTGGTTAAGGGAATTTCAAAAATTTTATTGTATTTATTTAGCCATTTTTCATGGATGAAGTTGGAGGCATTGTGGGTTTCAGTTCATTCAGGAACCATTAAATGGTGAGGAAACTCATTTCAATGAAATCTCTGGAGAAATCTCACAGGCAAGTCTTCCCATAGAGTGGTCAAAAGGTCACATGAAGCCAGGCCCATTGAGGGCTTCAATGTGACGTCCATGGGTGTTCTGACTGTCAACTATGGCTGCCACATCTTTCAGAATAAAATCATGTGATATCTTAGCTGAGATTCCAAGGCTCTGTGGAAAGTCACCCTTCTTTTTTGATCTCAGTTTCCAAGGGGAAATCCAATGCGTGGCCTCCTAAAATCTGAACACAGTTCATGGCAATATTTCTCTGAGATCAGTTCCAGAACTCAGACTCTAAGGGGAATCACACCAGAGTTCCAGCCCAGGTAGACCCTGTCATCACTTCCAAGCACTACACAAATGACCACAATTAAAACCAAAACACTCCACAAGGCCCTCATCTTCTTCCATATAGACACTCATCATAACCTGTGGCTGGAGGTTTCCATGAGGGGCTCAGCCCAAGACAGTGTACAAAATAAACTCCCTTGCACATAATTTGCCTAAAGTCAGGGTTGCCTGGACACCCTTCCTGAGAACCAGGAGTGATCAAATAAGCCTGCCATAAATACTGCTCTGCTTCTCCAATTTGAGGCCTACTGACTCTCGGGTATAGACTCTTTATGTGAATTGGAATCATGAGAAAACCCAAGCACATATGGGCTATCATCTGCAGGGTTTTGAGAACTCATTTGACACAAAGGATCCCTATTTTCACTTGATGGAGGTTAGGAACGTTACAGAGGAAGGCGAGAGACTTCGTCCACAATGACTGCTTTTTTGGCCATTTTGGTTTTGGAAGCACACGTGGGAACTTTCTTTAGATCCATCAGGTGCTGAGAATCTATGCAACAGCCTCACACATGGCCAAGAGTCTGATGCAGACACATTCCTTTCCAAAGCAATTAAGCAAAGAGCAACAGGTGATGCCCATTAATTCCCCTTGAAAACCGTTTCCTTCAGGCTTCACAAAGGAGTGGCCTGAGGCAAAGACCTTTCTGACATTCAGGGCAACAGAACAATAGATAAGCAAATGGCCCATTGCAGGGTTTCTCGAATGATATCTGGGTTTTCTGAGATGATCCCATTCCCTTCAGCTATCCAGTACATGGCCATGTCACAGAGCTTGGAGGTGGTACATATCGTGGACACAAAACCCTGAACCTATTCTGGAGAGTGGCCAGAATTCAAGAAGACATACAGGAACTTAGGAAGATAGTAGTTGTTGCCCATCCATTAGGCAAGCCACAGTCCATTCATAAATTGGGCAGGATGAATGCTGTGAAGTTTTCTACTAGACAGGACACATCCATTGATGCATTCTCTTTTCTAATGTCTACAACCACGGACACAGTGGGATAAACAGACATAGAAACACTCGCATTGTCAAAAGACTTACTTGAAACAGTCCACTCCAAATCAAACAAACCGACTTTCCTATATATTCTCAGATCATGAGACAAAACCACAAACTCACATGCACACCCACAAAGTCAACTCCTTCCCCCAAGTAGGTCTGTGACTATCCGGAGTGTCCTCTGACTGATGGGACATACTACGTTTCCCCGAAATGGGCTGTGCTATGTCACATCTGGTCTCCTTGGCCAACACTGTGAAGTTGTCAGGTGCCAGTAGTGAGACACTACCTGCTTTCTCAGGAAAGGCCCCTCTTCAGAGCTCTCCTGGAATTTGGCCATCCTCACATCAGTAGTTACACAGAAAGACCGATTCTGTCCTTGGTAAATCCAAACATGTGTGGCCACTGGGACTGGGACTGGGAATGACTCTGGGTGCCTGGCTTCCTGGATCCCAAGTTCAGAGAGTTCCATCACCAAGAAAGTTATATAGGTCACTTCCTTCAGGAACTGAATGAGGTCACTGCCTTGGCAACATCTTTGTCCTAACAGTTGCTTCCAAGTGTCCCAATAGATGGAGGCTGCCCCTACTTCCTGTGACACTTTCACAAGTAAGAATGGTATATCAAACATAGGCACCCGTAAACAGCTCTCCACACAGGCCTGGTTTGGTCCATCTTCTCTACATTAAGAAGAGAGAGACTGCTTGAGACACACCCCTTCATCCTGACCTGTTTTTTTTTTTTTTTTTTTGTCATGAAAGATGACTTTCGCTCTCTCAGGTCCTTCATAGCTTTCTATATCTTCCCCAGGGTTCACTTCTGCATGGACCTTTGAGGTTTTCAGCAGGTGGAAGATCTCTTACATTTCTATATAAGACCAACTTTGTCCTTGCTTTTCTGTAAAGTTAGGTTGAGGAAACAAAGTATGGTTAGGGTTAATAACATGATTGATTTGGGTTAGGAATCATTTTGCTGCATGAATAATGGTATTGGGAACCTGCAATATTTATAAGGATATATAGAGGTGAAATATATGTATGAAAACACAAATCTAGGTAAGATTTGAAGCCCAAAAGGGCATTGGATCCTTGATTGGGATACTTTACTCTGAATTATGTTGTGCACATGTGTCTCAGATAAATCTATACATAATGGCATAGGACCTTGTACCTTGGATAATTGAATGTTGAAGAGAACATCCAGTCAAAAAAGGATAGTTGGTAGGATTAGGAAGATACTTGATAGGATTAGAAAAAAGAGTCAGTATAGGATTTGGACAAAAAGTTCTTTAGCAATAGGGTTTCAGGTAGACAGAAAATGTAAATGTCAGCACATTTGAAGAGTCAGTCACAATGATGAACTGGGGAAAATATGTAGGAAAGCAGATATCATTAGAGACATTAGGAAATCAGGCAAATGATGAAGTGATTGATAGGATTAGACATTTTCAACAGGCTTGAGGTTGAATACATAATCTTAGGAAGAAACAAATATGTAGTCACCAATAGGATTGACATTTGAGAGCATGAGGCAACATGGACATGGGTGATTTTCATAATCCATACTCACATTCCATTTAGGCTTTGGTACAATTGTAAGTGTGACTTTGCATTTTGTGGCCAGAATATTACTGTGATAAAATGTATATGTAGATCAGGTGACATCAGTATTTCTTGCACCATTTCTGGGAGCAATATTTAGAAGAGATATAAATTAGTATTGGGGGCACAAATAGGTGTACCATGTGTGAATATATAATATAACTGATTCCAACTTTAGAAATTGGAATAAATTGATATCTGAAAATACACAGTAAATGTTATATTGATATACATACATTCATTCCAACAAGTTATACATCTAATGGTAATATTAGGGTTGTGGTTTATCATAAAGTGTGTGAGTTTTGCTTCAAAATTGATTATGGAAATCGAAAATAATGTGTTTGGAAAGAAGTCTCATGAAATGACCAGTCAAAAGCAAGGAGGAATACATGTGTACTGAAGCAGGAAGTGATTGAATGTGTTTCAAATGTCTTTAAATTTGTGAACTTATGGATGAAATGTTTATACTATGATGTACAAAAACTGAAGAAATAGTAATGTACCAGTGTTAAATAAAATGAACGTCAAAATACACATCATTCCCTATTGGAATCTACATGCATTGATGTTAAATTGGGTCAGTTACTGTAGAAATATAAGGATTTGTTTGCACCATTCAGTGAAGTGAGTTTTCAGTACTAGAAAACAAATATGTATTTCAGGTGGATGAATATTTCTGAAAATAATCGTATGAAAATTTGATTATAAAACCACATACATGAGCATGAGTGAATTATTAAGGGAGTGTATAATAAGACACATATATTTTATATTTGGAAAAAAAAATATATATATATATATATATATATATATCACAGAGAAACATTAGGAAGTAGCAATATATATGCCAATCAAAATTCATCGTGAAATATATATCATCCACGGATCCAAAAATATTAATTTTACTGAACATGGATTTATGTATAATGTTGTTCAACTAAAAATCTCACTCATAGTTTGAATTTTCAGTTCCAAAAGCGTTTAGGAGGGGTGATCTCTTCTCATACTTTGTTTCTGCCAAGTTAGCCACCTCACAAAAATGTACGTGTGATACCAGGTATGATTTTATATGTGCATATAAAAATACATGTGCTGAATTGGCTACAGAAAAAAGGAGACAGAAATTCACATATGTGTTAACTTTAAAAACACATGGAGTACTATTTCAACAAACAATTGACAAGATTTATAACTCCTACACTATATCATGCAAAAGGCAAGACCAACTATACACCATGCCTCCTCTGAACTGCTTGTATTAATATTATGTTTGGGTTATTTGTCTCCATCATATTAGGATTAGTAGTCAGAGTCTATTAGGGTATGGGTTACTGACAGGGATTCAGTATTTCGAATGGAAAATTGGAAAATGAATCCAATGTGTATGTAAATATGTGCTACACAAAAATCTTCCCACTCTCATCCAGAACAATACCTTGACAACACCTTCACCCCATGTAAGACACAATTAGAGGAGAAGAGTTAGAAAATCCATGAATACATATCTGGAATGGAATGCGATCAGGAGTTCACAACCTTGGAAGTGTTAGAGGAGTTTCCAAAAGTAAGGGACAGGGTAAACACTTCAAAAACATGGAGGTCTGTTGTCCTAGAGACTTCTTGAGATACTGCCTGTGAGGTTGGGCACTTGAAATATATGTTGTTGTCACGTGCTTTAGCTTCCTTTCTAGTGAAACCATCAACCTGGGTCTGCATCTATGTGACCTGGAGGACATGGTTTCTTATTTTCCATCCGTGGGTGGGCCCCTTGCTTAAGAGCTCTGGCTACTGGACAAATTTTACACAAAGAAGCCTCTAATCTGACTTTTGGGGCCCCTTGAACTATCTACTCCCCACATCACTTGAAAGATCTTTTACCTTAAAAGGGCCTTCAAACCCTCCGTACATCCAGAGTTCTGTCGCTCCTCACTTCCTTTCTGGAAAACCCTAATATTATTTTCCTCCCCTGCTCTGCACTGAACCCTGCCTCACTGCTCCCAATGACTCCCATGTCTCACACACCAACTCATAATTGCTTGGAAAACTTAGGTGATTTCTTCCCCTGTCATTCTTCCATTTCTGAGAGACCACTCACCAAGCCTGACCTTATCTGGTTTACTGACAGCAGTTTCTTTAGGCAGAATGGAACTCATTACTCTGGATACGCTGTATTTTCAGCCACTGAGATTATAGAGGCCAAAGTTTTGCCTTCAGGAACTACAGACCAGCAGGCTGATTTTATAGCATCCACTCGTGCCTGCCTTCTAGGACAAGGCAAATCCCTCACCCTCTAAACTGATTCAAAATATGTCTTCCATATCTTATTATCCCATGCTGCAATTTGAAAGAATCGAGGCCTACTTACCACCAAAGGTAATGCGATCACTAATTCAGCTCTTATAACCAATCTGATAGAGGCCTCCCACTTACCCACCCAGTTGGGAGATGTCCATTGTAGGTCCCATCAGAAGGACGGCTCTCTTATCACTGAGGGCAATGCCAAAGCTGACCAGGTGGCACGAATGGCTGCTACCACTTCCAATCATGGCCCCCATGGTGGACATATAATGGCCACTTTAGACAGCTCATCTGAAGCCCCTACTTCTTTCAGTAAGAACAAGCATCTTTTCAAGTTCCTTCATACTCTATTCCTTTCCAATTCTCAGTCTTTGACCCTCTTTTTACAGAGTTTCTTCTTCCTCACTCCCTCTGACAAGCCATGCTACAGAATATAGCCTCTAATTGTCAGATCTGTCAGCGGACCAACCCTCATACTCTTTTAAGGCCCAAACGTTTCCCTTCCCAACAAGCCCGGGGACACATTCCCTCTGCTGACTGGCAGGTAGACTTCACCAACATGCCCACAGTATGGCACACTAAATACCTCCTTGTCTTTGTGGACACTTTCTCTGGTTTGGTTGAGGCATTTCCCACTTCCAATAAAAAGGCTTCCACTTTAGCTTCAATCTTACTGACAGACATCATCCCCAGGTTTGGTATGCCCACTTCCCTACAATATGACAATGGCCCTGAGTTTACTTCTAGGATCACACAAAAGGTCTCTCAAGCCCTCTCCTTCAAGTGGCATTTCAACTGTCCATATTTCCCCCAGGCTTCAGGGAATGTGGAAAGGGTAAATCGTAGTCTAAAGGAAGTCCTTACCAAATTGACAATGGAATTAAACATAGACTGGGTCAAACTCCTTCCCTTGCCTTTGCTTCGAATCAGAGCTCTCCCTAAGAAACCATCTTTACTGTCTTCTTTTGAGATAATGTATGAAAGACATCTTATAACCCCTGCGTTGGTCATTTCACAAGGACCTCTCACCCGAGATTTGTCTTTGCCTCTCTTGCTTCATCTCCGCTCGGAACTCTGGAAATATCAGGACTGGCTTCTTCCGGACCCAGTCTCCTCTCCAAACACTCCTCCCTTAACACCTGTTAGTCTAGTCAATTATAATACCCCAGAGAAGAAAGGGACTCTTGCCCCCAAATCGGAAGGCCCCTAGCCTGTCATTCTCTGTACCCTCACCGCCGACAAACTCTCCTTACCAGACAACCGTCTCACTCCCTGGAATCACATGTCTAGGTTGAAGCCACATCACCAGGAGGCCCCACATGCTGACGACAGGGCCACCCCAGAGGAACTCCAAGAATCACCTCCTGAACCTCCCCTTTACTCCTGCTCTCCACACCCATCTCACCCATTTAAGTTGCGGCTCACACGGTTTTCCTTGCAGCCCAATTCCTCTTAAAGAAGGCACAATGAGCTCTCCCAACACCCTAGTCTTCTCTAACTGCTTGTTTTTTGTGCTCTGCTTATTTTCTGTGCTCTGTCAGGACTGGTCTTTACCCTCCTCACCTACCATGCATTTATTCACTTTTCGGGAACGATACTCAGAACATGGCATGCAGAAGGTCCGCGGAGTGGATGCAACTACTTGCTTCATCCACAACTGCACCTCTATTTCCCTAAAATTGTCACCTTCAAGGACCTTCGTCCCTGGTAGCTGGAACTGGCCTTTCATTTGCTTCCTTTTTGATCAAACAAAAGATTATTGTCATTGGTGGCCTGAGATATATAATGGGTGCCCCTATTGGTCATGCAGGTTCCATGATGAACGTGGTAGCTATTCTTACCACTCACTCGGTTACCCTGAAGGGTGGACTTCTAGTTACATGAAGTGGCATAAAGGCTCTTCATCCAATAACAATGGATGGTATACTTTAGATAAACCTGACCCCAAGGCCAAACGTTGGGGCTCTGTTGAGTTTGCTGTCTATGCTCAGACAACCTCAGTCAGACCCACAGGGTGGATGACTATTGGCCGCACCCTGATTACGCCACCTAAGGCAACCATCCAGGTAGTCGAACACATTAAGGACTCAGAATCAAAACTTCGAGATCGTATCCATAGCTCATCCAAAGAGGATTCAGAGCCTTCAACCCCCTCAGGTCCCCCTCCCACATGGCTCAATTTGCTACACCAAACTTTTTGATTATTAAACTCCACCCGTCTTTCTTTGCCTACTTCTCAGTGCTTTCTCTGTGCTTCACTTAGTCGTCCACTTCTAGCAGCAGTCCCATTAGTGGCAGAAAATATTCCAGCAAAACCCTACAATTTCTCTAAAAAGGACAACCCCTACATGTGACACGTATCCCACTGTGGGAAAGTTATTCCACCAATACTTTATTTCCTTTCATCTGTTTCCACCTGCCAGTAATGAATCCTTTACCCGTTTGTTCCTTGAGCTACAACACCCCATAGAGCCCTGTGTTTAGGCAACCTGAACATTTCCTCTGGTGTAATCGGTCTTTAAGTACCTCAACGATCAATGTCTCTGGCACCTGTTTCTTGGTTACTGTAGTTCCTCAGCTGTCTTTGTATACTCCCACCGAATTCCGACAGTTGGCCCTACCTTCCTGAACCCATAGGGCAGTCTTTCTGCTGGTTCTTGTAGGCCTCACTTTAACAACCTCAGTGGCGGGTCTCGGACTCTCTGGTGGAGCTATAGGTCATGCTCTATGGGCATTCAAAGACCTGCAACAAAAACTGCAGGAAGCACTCGATACCACTGCTGAGTCTCTGGGCTCCTTGCAGCGCCAGGTTACTTCATTGGCACAAGTGGCTTTACAGAACCAAAGGGCAATTGATCTTCTCACTGCAGAAAAAGGGGTTACATGCCTATTCCTCAGAGAGGAATTTTGCTATTATGTTAATGAATCTGGGCTAATAAAAAAAATGTTGTTAAATTGCAGGAATTATCGACCGAATTGCTCAAACATACCTCCTCCAATCCCATCATGGGGTTCTTCCAATCCTATCTTGCCATGTACTTACTACATATCTTGGGGCCCCTTATTGGGATGCTCCTTTTTTGTGCTCTCTTGCCCTGCAAAATGAAGTGCCTTCAAACCCAACTGCAAAAAATTCCTAATCAAACTTTCAACCAGCTTTTGCTTAGGCACTACCAGCCTCTGATGACCGATGAACCCCCAACATCTCCAAGAGAACAGTAACTCAGTGATGAAGCTCACTACCAGGCATGATGGAATGCAATGGGTATCAGACAGCGGGAGACAATGAGCTCTGAGAACCTCTTAATCTGCCATCCTGGATTCATGAGTCTTTACCACCTTCTAAGATTTCTCATGGCCCTTGGCCTCTTCTATGTCAGTCCCCCAACATGGAACTTCTGCCAAAAAATGACATTTCCTTTAATTTTTATCTTCATTCTGTTTTTATTTGCTCTGATCTTCTTCAGGTGCTGGTGACGCCATGTCCAGGCAATGCTTCCAGTATTTCCTAGAGTCTCTGTTACAGGACCAGTGGCTGATACCAACAATCTCTTCCATCCAGGACTAGTTCCATGCCATCGACAACTTTGGCTTCAGGGAACATTCATTGACTTCACCCCTACGAAAGTAGCTGTCTATAGCCACTGGGTTTTATTTCTGGCTGCCATGATAATCCCAAACCTGCTCCCTGAGCATTCCTCCACTTCTCTTTCTAGGCCCCACACCACCCCCACACAGCAGGAAGCAGCCGGATCTGACAAATGACGCCCCACTTCCTAAGAAAACAAAAAGGGTGGAATGTTGGGAAAAGAATAAATGGCAGCCATACCCCAGAGAAAAACCTCAACATGGCGCCTAAGGACTTCTTCTTCCTACCTTCTTCATTTCTGCAGTGGCGCAAAAAGTTTCCACCCTTGTGAACTCTCACGTCAGCGCCAATTTCAAATCTCACTTGTGGGGAACCTTAGCCCCAATGAGAACTAATTCCTGGGCTCTGGAGCTGATATCTGAAAGAACTTGCCAATAAACGGGTTGCTGCCATTTATCTAAGCCCTACCATCTCCCCCTTAGTTCTATATAAGCACACAGCTTTGAGCAATAAAATTGGAATTCTCCCGGTGAAGTGTCATTGCGTGGGGAATTATTTCACTCATGATCAGCAACAGGATATCCAAAGGTTCTCCAGTGCCACCTGGTCATGGGAATTTCAGAAATTTGATGGTATTTATTTAGCCATTTTTGAAGGATGAAGTTGGAGTCACTGTACGTTTCAATTAATGCAGGAACCATTATGTGGTAAGGAAGCTCATTTAAATAAAAACTCTGGAGAAATCTCACAGGCAAGGCTTCCCAAAGAGTGGCCAAAAGGTCACATGAAGCCAGGATCATTGAGGTCTACAATATGAGTTCCATATGTGTTTAGACTCTCAACTATGGCTGCCAAGTCTTTCAGAATAAAATCATGTGATATCCTGGCTGAGATTCTCACTGCACTGTGGAAAGACACCCTGGCACTCGATCTCAGTTTTCAAGGGAGGCTTCTCATGCGTGGCCTCCTAAAATCCCAACACATTTCATGGCAATACTTCTTTGAGGTAAATTCCAGAACTCAGTCTCTAAGAGGAATCATGCCAGAGTTCAAGCCCAGGTGGATCCAGTTATCTCTTCCAACCGCCAAACAAATGACCACAATTAAAACCAAACACTCCCACATGGCCCTCATCTTCTTTCATATAGACACTTATCATAACCTCTGGCTGGAGTTTTTCATGAGGGGTGCAGCCCAAGACAGTGTCAAAAATAAGCTCCCTTGCCCCTCATTTGCCTAAAGTCAAGGTGGCCTGGACACCCATCCGGTGAACCAGGAGTGATCAGATAGGCTAGCTGTTAATACTGCTCTGCATCTCCAATTTGAGGCCTACTGACTGTCAGGTATAGATTCTTTATATGATTTGGAGCCATGAGAAAACCCAAAAACCTATGGGATAGCCTCTGCAGGGCTGTGCATAACTCATTTGACCCAAAGGATCCGTATTCTCACTTGATGGTGGTCAGGAACCTTACAAATGAATGCGAGAGACTTCATTCACAATAATTGCTCTTTTGGCCATTTTGGTTTTGGATGCACACATGGGATCTCTCTTTATATCCATCAGGTGCTGAGAATCTAAGCCACAACCTCACACAGGGCCAAGAGGCTGATTTAGACACATCCCTTTCCAAAGCAATTAAGCAAAGAGCCACAGGTGGTGCCCTTTCATTTTCATTTGAAAACTGTTTTCTTCAGGCTTCACAAAGGGGTGGCCTGAGGCAAAGACGTTCCTGACATTCAGGGAAACAGAACAATTGATAAGCAAAAGGCCGAAAGCATGGTTTCTCAACTGAGACTTTCTTGGTCACACTGATATCTGTGTTTTCTGAGATGCTCGCCATTCCCTTCAGCTATCCAGGACATGGCAATGTCACAGAGCTTGGAGGTGGTACATATTTTGGACACAAAACCATGAGACTATTCTGGAGAGTGGTGAGAATTCTGGAAGAAACAGGAACTTAGGAAGGTAGCAGGTGTTGCCCATGGATAAGGCAAGCTGCAGTCCATTCATAAATTGAGCAGGATGAATGCCGGGAATCTTTCTACTATACAGGACATATCAATTGTTGCATTCTATTTTCTAATGTCTACAACCACGGACACAGTGGGATACACAGACATAGAAACACTTGCCTTGTCCAACGACTTACTAGAAGAAGACCACTCCAAATCAAACAAACAGTCTTTCCTACCTTTTCTCAGATCATGAGACAAAACCACAAAATCACACCCACACCCACAAAGACACCTCCTTCCCCCATGTAACTCTGTGACTATCCGGAGTTTCCTCTGAGTGGTGGGCCATACTATGTTCCCCCAAAATGGCCTGTCCTATCTCAGATCTGGTCTCCTTGGCCAACTCTGTGAAGTTGTCAGGAGCCTGCGGTGAACCACTACCTACTTTCTCAGGAAAGGCCCCTATGCAGAGCTCTCCTGGTATTTGGCCATCCTCACATCTGTAGGTACCAAGAAAGACTGACACTCTCCTTGGTAAATTCAAACAAGTGAGCCTACTGGGTCTG
This sequence comes from Callospermophilus lateralis, assembly GCF_048772815.1. Taxonomy (NCBI): domain Eukaryota; kingdom Metazoa; phylum Chordata; class Mammalia; order Rodentia; family Sciuridae; genus Callospermophilus; species Callospermophilus lateralis. The sequence goes on along the minus strand of NW_027512723.1, from coordinate 335,262 downwards.
GGACTGGACTGGCTCCGGGTGCCTGGCTTCCTGGATCCCAAGTTAAGAGAGTTCCATCACCAAGGAAGTGAGGTAGATCACTTCTTCAGGAACTGAATGAGGTCATTGCCTTGACAACCACTTTGTCCTAACAGTTGCTTTCAAGAGTCCCATGAGATGGAGGCTGCCCCTACTTCCTGTGACACTTTCACAAGTTAGAATGGTATATAAACCATGGGCACCCGGGAACAGCTCTCCACCTAGCACTGTTTTGGTCCATCTTCTCTACATTAAGAAGAGAGAGGCTGATTCATACACATCCCTTCATGCTGACAAGGTTGTTTGCCATAGAAGATGACTTTTCTCTCTCAGGTCTTTCGTAGCTGCCTACATCTTCTCAAGGGATCATTTCTGCATGGACCTTTGATGTTCTCAACAGCTGGAACATGCCCTACATTCCTGTATTTTAAGAGCAACCCTGTCCCTGCTGTTCTGTAAAGTTCGATTGAGAGAACAATGTATGGTTTTGGGTTAGTAACATGTTCAATTTGGGGTTAGGAATCCTTCTGCATGACGAATAATGGTATTGGAAAACTATGATATTTACAAGAATATATAGGTGAAATATAAGTATAAAAACAGAAATCTATGGAAGATATGAAGTCCAGAAGGGCATTGGGCCCTTAATTGGTACACTTAGCTTTGAATTATTTTCTGCAAAAATGTCTCAGATAAATCAATATACAATGGCATAGGAGCTTGTACCTTGGATGATTGAATGTCGAAGAGAACATCCACTCAAAAAGGGATAGTCTGTAGGATTAGGAAGATAGTCAGTAGGTTTACAAAGAAGAGTGAGAATAGGATTTAGACCAAAAGTTCATAAGCAATAGGGTTTCAGGTAGACAGTGAATGTAAATGTCAGCACAAGTGAAGAGTCAGTCACAATGATGAACAGGGGAAAATATGTAGGAAAATAGATATAAATAGAGACATTACTAAATCAGGCAAAGTATAAAGTGAGTGATAGGATTAGACATTTTCAACAGGCTTGAGGTTGAATATATAATCTTAGGAAGAAACAAAAATGTAGTCAGCAATAAGATTGACATTTGAGAGCATTAGGCCACCTGGACATGGAAGGTTTTAGTAATCCATGCTCACTTTCCATTTAGGCTTTGGTACAAACTTAAGGGTGACCTTTGATTTTTTTGTCCAGAATATTACTGTGATAAAATGTATATATAGATCAGGTGACATGAGTATTTCTTCCACCATTTTTTGAGGAATATTTTGAAAACGTATAAATTAGTATTGAGGGTAAAAATAGGTGTACCCTGTGTCTATGAATATAGAGATAATGCATGAATAGATCATACAGTTAATAAATAATATAACTGGTTCCCCTTTAAATAATGTATTGAATTGATATCTGAAAATATATAAGAAATCATATATTTTTTTAATTAATTTTTATTCTAGGTTGTTCAAAACATTACATAGTTCTTGATATATCATATTTCACACTTTGATTCAAGTGGGATATGAGCTCCCATTTTTACCCCATATACAGATTGCAGAATCACATCAGTTGCAGAACCATTGATTTACATATTGCCATTCTGGTGTCTGTTGTATTCTGCTGCCTTTTCTATCCTCTACTATCCCCCCTCCCCCCTCCCCTCCCCTCTTCTCTCTCTACCCCCTCTACTGTAGTTCATTTCTCCCCCTTATATTTTCCTCCTTTCCCCTCACATCCTCTTGTATGTAATTTTGTATACCCCTAAGGGTCTCCTTCCATTTACATGCAATTTCCCTTCTCTCTCCCTTTCCCTCCCACCTCTCATCCCTGTTTAATGTTAATCTTCTTCTCATGCTCTTCGTCCCTACTCTGTTCTTAGTTACTCTCCTTATATCAAAGAAGACATTTGGCATTTGTTTTTAAGGGATTGGCTAGCTTCACTTAGCATAATCTGCTCTAATGCCATCCATTTCCCTCCAAATTCTATGATTTTGTCATTTCTTAATGCAGAGTAATACTCCATTGTGTATAAATGCCACATTTTTTTTATCCATTCGTCTATTGAAGGGCATCTAGGTTGGTTCCACAGTCTTGCTATTGTGAATTGTGCTGCTATGAACATGGATGTAGCAGTGTCCCTATAGTGTGCTCTTTTTAGGTCTTTAGGGAATAGACCGAGTAGGGGAATAGCTGGATCAAATGGTGGTTCCATTCCGAGCTTTCCAAGAAATCTCCATACTGCTTTCCAAATTGGCCGCACCAATTTGCAGTCCCACCAGCAATGTACAAGCGTACCCTTTTCCCCACATCGTCGCCAGCACTTGATGCTCTTTGAATTCCTAATGGCTGCCAATCTTACTGGAGTGAGATGGTATCTTAGGGTGGTTTTGATTTGCATTTCTCTGACTGCTAGAGATGGTGAGCATTTTTTCATATACTTGTTGATTGATTGTATGTCCTCCTCTGAGAAATTTCTGTTCAGGTTCTAGGCCCATTTGTTGATTGGGTTATTCGTTATCTCATTGTCTAATTTTTTTAGTTCTTTGTATATTCTGGATATTATGGCTCTGTCTGAAGTGTGAGGAGTAAAGATTTGTTCCCAGGACGTAGGCTCCCTATTTACCTCTCTTATTGTTTCTTTTGCTGAGAAAAAACTTTTTAGTTTGAGTAAGTCCCATTTGTTGATTCTAGTTATTAACTGTTGTGCTATGGGTGTCCTATTGAGGAATTTGGAGCCCGACCCCACAGTATGTAGATCATAGCCAACTTTTTTTTCTATCAAATGCCATGTCTCTGATTTGATATCAAGTTCCTTGATCCACTTTGAGTTAAATTTTGTGCATGGCGAGAGAAAGGGATTCAGTTTCATTTTGTTGCAAATGGATTTCCAGTTTTCCCAACACCATTTGTTGAAGATGCGATCCTTCTTCCATTGCATGCTTTTAGCCCCTTTATCGAATATAAGATAGTTGTAGTTTTGTGGATTGGCTTCTGTGTCCTCTATTCTGTACCATTGGTCAGCCCGCCGGTTTTGTTACCAGTACCATGGTGTTTTTGTTACTATTGCTCTGTAGTATAGTTTGAAGTCTGGTATAGCTATCCCGCCTGATTCACACTTCCTGCTTAGCATTGTTTTTGCTATTCTGGGTCTTTTATTTTTCCATATGAATTTCATGATTGCTTTCTCTATTTCTACAAGAAATGCCGTTGGGATTTTGATTGGCATTGGATTAAACCTATAGAGAACTTTTGGTATTATCGCCATTTTGATGTTGTTACTTCTACCTATCCATGAACAGGGTATATTTTTCAATCTTCTAAGATCTTCTTCTATTTCTTTCTTTAGGGTTCTGTAGTTTTCATTGTATAAGTCTTTCACCTCTTTTGTTAGGTTGATTCCCAAGTATTTTACTTTTATTGAGGATATTGTGAATGGGGTGGTTGTCCTCATTTCCATTTCAGAGGATTTGTCGCTGATATACAGGAATGCCTTTGATTTATGCGTGTTGATTTTATAGCCTGCCACTTTGCTGAATTCATTTATTAGCTCTAATAGTTTCTTTGTAGACCCTTTTGGGTCTGCTAGTTATCGAATCATGTCATCTGCAAATAGTGATAATTTGAGTTCTTCTTTTCTATTTTTATGCCTTTATTTTCTTTCGTCTGTCTAATTGCTCTGGCCAGTGATTCGAGAAATATGTTGAACAGAAGTGGTGAGAGAGGGCATCCCTGTCTTGTTCCAGATTTTAGAGGGAATGCCTTCAGTTTTTCTCCATTCAGAATGATGCTAGCCTGAGGCTTAGCATAGATTGCTTTTACAATATTGAGGTATGTTCCTGTTATCCCTAGTTTTTCTAGAGTTTTGAATAAAAAGGGATGCTCTACTTTGTCGAATGCTTTTTCCGCATATATCGAGATGATCATATGGTTCTTATTTTTAAGCCTGTTGATGTGGTGAATAACATTTATTGATTTCCGTATATTGAACCAACCTTGCATCCCAGGGATAAATCCTACCAGATCATGTTGCACAATTTTTTTGATATGTTTTTGTATCCGGTTCGCCAGAAGTTTATTGAGGATTTTTGCATCTAGGTTCATTAGAGATATTGGTCTGTAGTTTTCTTTCTTTGAAATGTCTTTGTCTGATTTAGGAATCAGGGTGATGTTGGCCTCATAGAATGAATTTGGAAGTTCTCCCTCTTTTTCTATTTCCTGAAATAGCTTGAAAAGTATTGGTATTAGTTCCTCTTTAAATGTTTTGTAAAACTCTGCTGTATACCCATCCGGTCCTGGGCTTTTCTTAGTTGGTAGTCTTTTGATGGTATCTTCTATTTCCTCAATTGATATTGGTCTGTTTAGGTTGTCAATATCCTCCTGACTCAATCTGGGCAAATCATATAACTTAAGAAATTTATCGATGCCTTCACTATCTTCTATTTTTTTGGAGTATAAGGATTCAAAATAATTTCTGATAATCTTCTGTATTTCTGAAGTGTCTGTTGTGATATTGCCTTTTTCATCCCGTATGCTGGTAATATGAGTTCTCTCTCTTCTTCTCTTTGTTAGCGTGGCTAAGGGTCTGTCGATTTTTTTTATTTTTTCAAAGAACCAACTTTTAGTTTTGTCAATTTTTTCTATTGTTTCTTTCGTTTCGATTTCATTAAATTCAGCTCTGATTTTAATTATTTCTTGTCTTCTACTTCTTTTGCTGTTGTTTTTCTCTTCTTTTTCTAGGATTTTGAGTTGAAGTATTAGATCATTTATTTGTTGGTTTTTTTTCTTTTTTTAAGGAATGAACTCCAAGCAATAAATTTTCCTCTTAGAAGTGCTTTCAATGTGTCCCATAGATTCCAATATGTTGTGTCTGTGTTTTCATTTATCTTTAAGAATTTTTTAATTTCCTCCTTGATGTCTTCTATAACCCATTGATCATTCAGTAACCTATTGTTCATTCTCCAAGTGATGCATGATTTTTCCTTACTTCTTTTATAGTTAATTTTCAATTTCATTCCATTATGATCAGATAAGATGCATAGTATTATCTCTACTCCTTTATATTGTCTAAGAGTTGCCCTGTGACATAATATATGATCTATTTTTGAGAAGGATCCATGTGCTGCTGAGAAAAAAGTGTAACTGCTTGATGTTGGGTGGTATATTCTATATATGTCAATTAAGTCTAGGTTATTAATTGTGTTATTGAGCTCTATAGTTTCCTTATTCAACTTTTGTTTGGAAGATCTGTCCAGTGGTGAGAGAGGTGTGTTGAAGTCTCCCATGATTATTGTATGGTGGTCTATTAGACTCTTGAACTTGAGAAGTGTTTGTTTGATGAACATAGCTGCACCATTGTTTGGGGCATATATATTTATGATTGTTATGTCTTGTTGGTGTATGGTTCCCTTGAGAAGTATGTAGTGTCCATCTTCATCCCTTTTGATTAACTTTGGCTTGAAATCTATTTTATTTGATATGAATATGGACACTCCTGCTTGTTTCCGAAGTCCATATGAGTGATATGATTTTTCCCAACCTTTCACCTTCAGTCTAAGTATGTCTTTTCCTATCAAATGCGTCTCCTGAAGGCAGCATATTGTTGGGTCTTGTTTTGTGATCCATTCTACTAGCCTGTGTCTCTTAATTGGTGAGTTTAAGCCATTAACATTTAGGGTTATTATTGAGATATGGGTGTTCTTCCAGCCATATTGGTTTATTTATGTTACTAAACATGGTTTGTTTTCCTCTTTGATTATTCCCCCCCCTTCACTGTACTACCTCCCGCTGTTGGTTTTCATTGACATTTTCCATTTCCTCTTCCTGTAATATTTTGCCGAGGATGTTTTGAAGAGATGGTTTTCTAGCTGCAAATTCTTTTAACTTTTGTTTATCATGAAAGCTTTTAATTTTATCTTCCATCCTGAAGCTTAATTTCACGGGATACACAATTCTTGGTTGGAACCCATTTTCTTTTAGTGTATGAAATATGTTATTCCAGGATCTTCTAGCTTTCAGAGTCTGTGTTAAAAGATCAGCTGTTATCCTGATTGGTTTACCCCTAAATGTAATCTGCTTTCTTTCTCTTGTAGCTTTTAAAATTCTCTCCTTATTCTGTATGTTGGGCATCTTCATTATAATGTGTCTAGGTGTGGATCTCTTGTGATTTTGCACATTCGGCGTCCTGTAGGTTTCTAGGATTTGGGATTCTGTCTCATTCTTCAAGTCTGGGAAGTTTTCTCATATTATTTCGTTGAATAGATTGCTCATTCCTTTGGTTTGGACCTCAATACCTTCCTGTATCCCAATGACTCTTAAGTTTGGTCTCTTTATGTTATCCCATATTTCTTGAATGTTCTGCTCATGGTTTCTTAACAGCTTTGCTGAGCCTTCTATGTTCTTCTCCAGTTGAAATACTTTGTCTTCATTGTCTGATGTTCTATCTTCTAAGTGTTCTACTCTGCTGGTAGTATTCTCAATTGAGTTTTTAAGTTGGTTTATTGTTTCCTGCATTTCCAGGATTTCTGTTTGTTTGTTTTTTATAACCTCTATCTCCCTGAATAATTGATCTTTTGCTTCTTGGATTTGTTTATGTAATTCATTGTCGAAGTGGTCAAAGTGGTCTTTCATTGTCTGATTTTGCTGTCTAATGTCTTCCTTGAGACTCCAGATCATCTGAAGCATGTATATCCTGAATTCTTTATCTGACATTCCATCTGCTGCAGATATTACCTCTTCTAAAGTTGAATTGACCTGCATTGCTTGTGGTCCTTTTTTTCCTTGTCTTTTCATACTGATCGCGTTTCTTTCTGCTTGGTGAAACTGTTGTGTTATTGATTTTTACCCCTATATATTTATATTGCTTTTGTATAGCTGCATCGTCTCCCTTGCAGGCTTTGGTGGTGGTTCTGCCCCTCCTTCAATTGAGGCAATGTGCCTACCACGCCAGGAGGCCGCTGTGCCTGTACTTTCGATGGGCCTGTTCTTTCGGTGGTCACAGGTCCGCCTACCTTGCAGGAGTGAGCAGTGGTTTTGCCCCTCCGCTGGCCACTAGGCCTGTTCTGTCTGTCGGTTGCAGGTCTGTCTCCCTAAAAGGCGGGCCACTGGGCCTGTTTTGTCGGTGGTCACGGTTCCGCCTACATTGCACGTGCGTGGAGCAGCTGTGTCCCTCTGAGAGTTGCTGAGCCTGACCTGCCGGTGGATGGCAAGTGTGCCTACCTTGCAGGCACAGGGGTGGCTCTGCCGCTCCGCGGGTCACTGCGCCTGATCTGCTGGTGAGTTGCAGGTCTGCCTAACTTGCAGGCGCCCGGCGGCTCTGCCCCTCCCCCAACCGGGGCGGGGCGATGTGTCTGGCCGGCCCCTGGGCCTGTTCCGTTGGTGGTCACGGTTCAGCCTACCTAGCAGGCACGTGGGGCAGCTGTGTCCCTCCGCAGGTTTTTGGGCCTGACCTGCCGTTGGGTCGTAGGTCTGCCTACCTTGTAGGCTCGGGGGGTGGCTCTGCCGCTCTGTGGATTGCTGTGCCTGTTCTGCTGGTGGGTCGCGGGTCTGCCTACCTTGCAGGCACCCAGCGGCTCTGCCCCTCCCCCAACCGGAGCTATGTGTCTGGCGGTCCACTGGGCCTCTTTTGTCGGTGGTCACGGTTCCGCCTACCCTGCACGCGCGTGGAGCAGCTGTGTCTCTCTGAGAGTTGCTGGGCCTGACCTGTCGGTGGGTGGCAAGTGCGCCTACCTTGCAGGCCCGGGGGTGGCTCTGCCGCTCCGCGCGTTGCTGGGCCTGATATGCTGGTGAGATGCAGATCTGCCTAACTTGCAGGCGCCCGGCGGCTCTGCCCCTCCCCCAACCGGGGTGGGGCAATGTGTCTGGCCGGCCTCTGAGCCTGTTCTGTTGGTGGTCAGGGTTCTGCCTACCTAGCAGGCTCGTGGGGCAGCTGTGCCCCTCCGCAGTTTCTTGGGCCTGACCTGCCGGTGGGTGGCAAGTGCGCCTATCTTGCAGGCTCGGGGGTGGCTCTGCCGCTCCACAGTTGCTGGGCCTGATCTGCTGGTGAGTCGCAGGTCTGCCTACCTTGCAGGCGCCCGGCTGCTCTGCCCCTCCCCCAACCGGGGCGGGGCGATGTATCTGGCCAGCCTCTGGGCCTGTTCTGTCGGTGGTCAGGGTTCTGCCTACCTAGCAGGCTCGTGGGGCAGCTGTGCCCCTCCGCAGTTTGTTGGGCCTGACCTGCTGGTGGGTGGCAAGTGTGCCTACCTTGCAGGCCCGGGGGTGGCTCTGCCGCTCCGCGGTTGCTGGGCCTGATCTGCTGGTGATTCGCAGGTATGCCTAACTTGCAGGCGCCTGGCGGCTCTGCCCCTCCCCCAACCTGGGCGGGGCGATGTGTCTGGCCGGCCACTGGGCCTGTTCTGTTGGTGGTCACGGTTCAGCCTACCTAGCAGGCACTTGGGGCAGCTGTGCCCCTCCGCAGGTTTTTGGGCATGACCTGCCGGTAGGTCACAGGTCTGCCTACCTTGTAGGCTCGGGGGGTGGCTATGCCGCTCTGTGGATTGCTGTGCCTTTTCTGCTGGTGGGTCGCGGGTCCGCCTACCTTGCAGGCGCCCGGTGGCTCTGCCCCTCCCCCAACCGGAGGGATGTGTCTGGCGGTTCACTGGGCTTGTTTTGTCGGTGTTCAAAGTTCCGCCTACCTTGCACACGCGTGGAGCAGCTGTTTCATTAGTGCCTGGGCACACTCTTCTTGTTGGCCTCCCTCAGGCCCTAAGTTTGTAGAGCTTGGGGCTGAGAACCCCCAGCCAATTTGCTTACCTTCTGGTAGCCACGCCCCCGTATCTGGTGCAAGAGACCTCAGTTGTCAGCACTGGTGGGAGCGGTAGCCGTGAGTCCCACGCCGGGCGAGTCGGTGCAAGAGACCTCAGTTGTCAGCACTGGTTGGAGCGGTAGCTGGGAGACCCGCGCCGCGCAGCTCCCGCCGGCTCCTGTGCCAGGGCTGCCTCCGGGTTTTCTTGACTACCACACCGGCAGGTCGCTGGACCTGTTCCGGGCCCGGGCGGCGGCTGTGTTCGGCCCCTCTGGCCTCCACAGTATTCAGCAGGACCCGGACCGAGAAACAGTTTCCGCGGGTTCTTTATCACCGGGCCAAAACAGTTCCGGGAGCCAGAATTCGGCCTCTCCAAACTTGGTGCATGCTCCGACAGGAGCAGGCTCCAAGAAGCAGTTTCAGCGGGTTCTATAGCCCTGGGCCAGAGCAGCTCCGGGAGCCGGAACTCCGACACTCCGGGCTCGGTGCGTGTTCTGATAGGAGCAGGCTCCAAGAAGCAGTTTCCACGGGTTATTTAGCACTAAGTCTGAGCAATTTGTTTGCGAGATGCAGACAATTGTCAGCCTGAAATTACCTGTTCTATAGCTGAAAGAGCTGCAATCAGTCGAAAACAAGGATGGTGACGTCAGCTCTCCAAGATGGTTTCCGCTGGCTTCCTCCGTGGTCTGACCGGTGTGGAGAACCAAACTGGACCGTTTCCTTTCCCCGTCTCCAACCCAGAATTCAGCTCCGAGCTCAGCAAATGCCTAGCTGGCAGGAGCCCACAGAATCAGCATCGCTGTATCTCTGCGCCACCAGCCTGTCGTTTCCCAGCGCGCGCCGCAGACTCCAGCCATGGGGTGATCTGCCGAACAAGCAGCGCTCCATACAGACGGACAGATCGCTCGCATTTGAGCCCCTGAAGCTGATCCTTCCACTAGGTTTTGGAGCACCCCAATTTTGCTGGAAATTCCTAAGAAGATAGCTTTTAGCCGTTCTAACTCGTCATTTTCCCTCACAGTGACGCAGTACACGGAGTTACTGCACTCCCTATGCAGCCATCTTGCCTCTCAAGAAATCATATATTGATATAGAATCATTCATAACAACTAGTTATACGTCTAATTGTAATCCTAGGCTTATGGTTTATCATGAAGAGTGTGTGAGTTTTGCTTCAAAAGTGATTATGGAAATCAAAAATAATGTGTTTTGAAAGAAGTCTCATGAAAAGACCAGTTTGAAACATGGCGGAACACGTGTTTTCTGAAGCAGAAAGTGATTGAAAGTGAAATATATGCCTATAAATTTGTGAACATGTGGATGAAATATATATCCTATAATGTGCATAAACTGAAGAAATAGTAATGTACCAGTGTTGAAATAAAAATGAACTTCAAAATACTTATCATGTCCCATAGGAATCTACTTGCATTGATGTGAAACTGGATCAGTTACTGTAGAAATATTAGGATTCATATGCACCATTCACTGAAGTTAGTTTTCAATACTAGGAAAAAAATACGTATATCAGGTGAATGAATATTTCTGAGAATAATCTTGTGAAAAGTTTTTTATAAATCCACATACATATTCATGAATGAATTTAGGGAGTGTATAATAAGACACATATATTAAATATTTTGAAATATCTGGAGAGAATATATATATATATATATATATATATATATATATATATATATAACCACACACAGATTTTAAAAATTAGCAATATATATGCCAATCGAATTACACCGTGAAATACATATCATCCACAGATCCAAAAATATTCATTTTACTGGATATGGATTAATGTATAACTTTTTTCAACTAGGAAGCTCACCCATAGTTTGAATTTTCAGTTCAAACAGCGTTTAGGAGGAGTGATCTCTTCTCACACTTTGTATCTGCCAAGTTATGTAACTCACAAGAATGTACGTGTGATACCAGGTAGGATTCTATATGTGCATATAAAAATACATGTGCTGAATAGAATACAGAGAAAGGGAGACAGGAATTCACATATTTGTTAACTTTAAAAGTACATGGAATACTATTTCAACAAAAAATTTACTAGATTTATAACTCCTACCCTTTATAATGCAAAAGGCAAGTCCAAGTATACAACGTGCCTCCTCTGAACTGCTTGTATTTCTATTCTATTTCGGTTATTTTTCTCCATCCTATTAGAATTAGTATTCAGAATCTAGTAGGGTATGTGTTAGTGTCAGGGATTCAGTATATCAAATGTAAGGCTTCTATCCCACATAGCTTGACCACATGTCCATAGCAACCTGATTCTGAACATTGCCCGGAAACATCTCCATATAACAAGAAGCCTTTACATGGAAGGGTCTGCTGGCTGCACCATGTCAGTCACAAGCCATTTGGAAGCCAATGGCAGATCCACATGGCCCCACCACAAATTTTTTATCACACATCTGCCTACCACTGCTCTAGGCCCACTACTCAGCAGGTTCCAACATACTGGCATCTCTGTTCTACACCATTTTCATGAAACCCACTCAATCAAGGCACTGTCTTGCATATTTACGATCAGCAACAGGACATCCAAAGTTTCTCCAGTGCCACCTGGTCATGGGAATTTCAAAAATTTCATGGTATTTATCTAGGCATTTTTCAAGGATGACGTTGCAGGCACTGTGGGTTTCAATTCATTCAGGAACCATTAAATGTTGAGGAAGCTCATTTCAATGAATGCTCTGTAGAACTCTCACAGGCAAGGCTTCCCAAAGAGTGGCCAAAATGTCACATGAAGAGAGGCCCATTGAGGTCTACAATGTGACGTCCATGGGTGTTGTGACTCTCAACTATGGCTGCCAAGTCTTTCAGAATTAAATCATGTGATATCCTGGCTGAGATACCCAGGGCTCTGTGGAAAGCCAACCTGGGCCTAGATCTCAGTTTCCAAGGGTGATTCTCATGGGTGGACTCCTAAAATCCCAACAAAATTTATGGCAATACTTCTCTGAATTCAGTCTCTAAGGGGAATCACACCAGAGTTCAAGCCCAGGTGGTCCAGGTCATGTCTTCATACTGGACACAAATGACCAAATTTAAAAACAAATCCCTCACATATGGCCCTCATCTTCTTCCATATAGACACTAATCACAACCTCTGGCGGAAGGTTTCCATGAGTGGCGGAGTCCAAGAGAGTGTCCAAAATAACTCCCTTGCCCCTCATTGGCGTAAATTCAGGGTGGTCTGGACACCCTTCATGTGAAACAGGAGTGATCAAATATGCTAGACGTTAATACTTCTATGCTTCTCCAATTTGTGGAAAACTGAGTGTCAGGTATATATTTTTATGTGATTTGCAGTCATGAGAAATCACAAGCACCTCTGCAGGTCTTTGAAGAACCCATTTGACCCAAAGGATCCCTATTCTCACTTGATGGAGTTCAAGAACTTTAAAGAGGAAGGCGACAGACTTCATCCACAAGGACTGCTTTTTGGCCATTTTGGTTTTGGATGCACACATGGGATCTCTCTTTACATCCACCAGGTGCTGAGAATCTAAGCCACAACCTCACACAGGGCCAAGAGGCTGATTCAGACACATCCCTTTCCAAAGCAATTAAGCAAAGAGCCACAGGTGATGCCCATTCATTTCCATTTGAAAACTGTTTTCTTTAGGCTTCACAAAGGGGTGGCCTGAGGCAAAGACCTTCCTGACATTCAGGGGAACAGAACAATAGGTTAGCAAATGGCCCAAAGCAGTGTTTCTCCACTGAGACTTTCCTGGTCACACTGATATCTGAATTTTCTGAGATGCTCACCATTCCCTTCAGCTATCCAGTACATGGCCATGTCACAGAGCTTGGAGGTGATACTTATCTTGGTCACAAAATCATGAGCCTATTCTGGAGAGTGGCCAGAATTCAGGAAGAAAACAGGAACTTAGGAAGATAGCAGGTGTTACCCATCCATTAGGCAAGCCGCATTCCTTTCATACATTGGGCAGAAAGAATTCTGGTAAGCTTTCTACTAGCCTGGACACATCCTTTGATGCATTCTCTTTTCTAATGTCTACAACCATGGACACAGTGGGATACACAGACTTAAAAACACTCGCCTTGTCAAATCACTTGTTAGAAATCGTCCACTCCAAACCAAACAAACTGCCTTTCCTACCTATTCTCAAAACATGAGACAAAATCACAAACACACACTCACACCCACAAAGTCACCTCCTTTCCCAAAGTAGGTCTCTGACTATCGGGTGTGACCTCTGACTGGTGGGCCGTACTATGTTCCCATCAAATGGCCTGTTCTGTCTCAGATCTGGTTTCCTTGGCCAACTCTGTGAAGTTGTCAGGAGACAGCGGTGAGCCACTTCCTGCTTACTCAGGAAAGGCCACTCTTCAGAGCTTTCCTGGCATTTGGCCATCCTCACATCAGTAGATACCAAGAAAGACTGACTCTGTCCTTGGTAAATCAAAAGAAGGGAGACCACTGGGACTGGGCCTGGGACTAGATTTGTGTGCCTGGATGCCTGGATCCCAAGTTCAGAGAGTTCCATCACCAAGAATGTGAGGTGAGGACACTTCCTTCAGGAACTGAATGAGGTCAATGCCTTGGCAAGCACATTGTCCTAACATTTGCTTCCAAAGGTCCCATGAAATGGAGGCTGTCCCTAATTCCTTTGACACTTTCACAAGTTAGAATAGTATATCAAACATTGGTAACCAGGAACAGTTCTCCACAGAGGCCTCGTTTTGTCCTTCTTCTCTACATAAAGAAGAGAGAGGCTGATTCAGACACATCCCTTCATGCTGACCAGGTTGTTTGCAATGAAAGATGACTTTTGCTCTCTCAGTTCCTTCATAGGTGTCTACAACTTCTCTAGGGATCATTTGCGCATAGACCTTTGAGTTTCTCAGCAGTTGGAAGATCCCCTAAATTCCTGTATTTTAAGACCAACTCTGTCCTTGCTCTTCTCTAAAGTTAGATTGGTTAGGGTTAATAACAGGTTTGATTTGGAATAGAAATCATTCTGCTGGATGAATAATGGTATTGGGAATCTGCGATATTTTCAAGAATATATAGGTAAAATATATGAATCTGAAAACAGAAATCTAGGTAAGATTTGAAGCCCAGAAGGGCATTGGGCCCTTGATTGCGGTATTAAGCATAGGACCTTGTAACTTGGATGATTGATTTTCAAAGAGAACTTCCAGTCAAAATGGATAGTCAGTAGTATTAGGAAGATAGTCGGTATGTTTATAAAGGAGAGTGAGTATAGGATTTGGACCAAAACTTCTTTAGCTATAGGGTTTCGGGTATTGAGTGAATGTAAATGTCAGCACATGTGAAGAATTAATCACAATGATGAACTGGGGAAAATATGTAGGAATGCAGATATCAATAGAGACTATAGGAAATCTGGCAAAGTATAGTCGGTAGTGAAATGTTAATAAAATAGATTCTTGTCACTTCCTGTTTTTCTGTATGCTTAATAAAACACTGTTGAAATCTTGAGAAGTGTTTTCTAATCTTTTTCCCAGAATGTGCTGTCCCCAACTGCCAAACTTCAGAATGTACTCCCTCACCCAGTTGCACGCAAACTGCTCACCCGCCCAGGCCCATCAATAAACTTTCCTCCCTGCCCTCTTCAAGGAAAGTATATAAGCTCTGCTTAAGCTGTTCTCAGGGTTCTCTGCTCTATTCAAATGAGCTCTGAGCCCCAGCATGCCGGACCCCCAATAAACCCTTTGTTTTTGCATGAGAGAGTCTCTTAGTGGTCTCTTCCCCCAATGCTCTTCCGATCTTTATATATGGAGGTTCCACCGAAATCCAGCAGCGGTGAACGAGAGACCCCAATGGGCTACTCTCAGGGTAAGTAAGGCGCATCTTTCTGGTTACAGGTTTCAGGTTAGGGCTTGGCAAAATGGCTGTCGATGAAGTGTGTGAGCTCTCTTTGATGGTGGCTGGCAGACGTGTCACAGAGCCACAAGCCAAGTCCCTGGGGGACGCCACAGAGGACTCGGGAATCGAGGAATAATAGTCCCCTCGACTCAGTGATACTTTGTTTCAGATTCGGTATTGCCAGCCCATCGGGTTTTGCCACCTGCTCAGTCTTGGTCTCAGTGTTGGACGTCCATTGCCTGTCTTTATTGTTTTCTCTTGTCTGTGTCCTGTGTCGTTGCTTTTACTGTTTGTGTATCTTTCATTATGGGACAGATCACTTCAATGCCTCTGTCCCTGACCCTTGATCTATGGACCAAAGTCCGCTTAAGGGCTCAGAATGTTTCTTTTTCAGTAAAACGCTGGACCTGGCAGACTCTGTGTGCCACAGAATGGCCCACCTTTGGATTCGGATGGCCCCTAGAAGGATCTTTCTACTTCCCACTAATTTAAAAAGACAGAGATATTGTCTTACAGCCAGGGCCACATAGCCATACTGATAAACAGGAATATACCTTAACTTGGCAGGACCTCTGCAAATCTCCTCTTCCGTGGGTGAAGCCTTTCCTTGCTGTGTCCCCGTTCCTACTCCTTCCCCTACGATCTCTCAACCCCTCTGCTCCTCCTCCTCCTCCACCCTCTGTTCTCCCTGAGTCACAAGATTTGACTCTACTGGACTCTCCTCCACTTCCTTATCTTCTACCCTTGTCCCACAACCCCCAACACCCTCTAAGTGATTCTCCAGCTGCTGACTCAGCCTCTCTGCAATTGGAGGACGCTAAGCCAGCCCAGGGCCCTCCAGATAACTCCCCTGCGTCACACACAGCCCCTCCTCCCCTGGAGGAAGCTGGACTTGCTAAAGGAACTCGCCGGTGGCAAATGATTGAAAACCCTGGAACTCCCGTGTTGCTTCCCTCCATCCCTAAGGACCAATGATTGACGATGGCCATGGGGAAAAAAATGGAAGCCTACCAGTATTGGCCTTCTCCTCTTCAGACCTATATAAATGGAAAAATAACAATCCCCCTTTTACCAAGGACCCAACCTGGCTCTCAGGTCTGGTGAAGTCATTGATGTTTTCACACCAACCTACTTGGGATGACTGCCAACAACTACTATGGACTCTCTTCATGACAGAGGAACAAAAGAGAATCCTCCTGGAGGCTAGAAAAAAGTATCCTCGGACCAAATGCGTGACCGACACAACTTCCCAACATATTCAAAGCCGGCTTTCTCTTGAAACGACCCAACTGGGACCCCAACACCTTTGAAGGTAGGGAGCATCTGTCCACTTATCGCCGGGCTCTAATAGTGGGTATCTTAGTGGCCGCTAGGTGACCAACTAATTTGGCCAAGGTAAGAGAGATTATTTAAGGGCCTGATGAATCTCCCTGTATGTTCGTAGAGATAATTATGTAGGCATATAAGAGACATACTCCTTTCGATGCTCAGGCAGAGGATCAAAAGGCATCTGTCACAATGGCCTTTATTGGGAAAGCTGCCCTGGATATTAAAAGAAAGTTACAATGCTTAGATGGATTACAAGATATGACTTTGAGGGATTTAGTCAGAGAACCCGAGAAGGTATACTTTAAGAGAGAAACTGAGGAAGAGAAGGGAGCTGAGTGAGGATAAAAGAAACAAAAGACAGACTAAGGCATTGACTAAGATCCTGGTCACAACAACAAATAGGCCAGAAACTAAGAAACAGAGAGACAGGAAGGGATACCTGGGCACACACTATTGGCCACCCCTGGCCTCAGATCAATGTGCCTACTCTAAAGAAAAAGGACACTGGGCCAAAGAGTGCCCTAGAAAGAGACAGCCATGCCAGCCAGATATTCTGACTCTGGAGGAATACTAAGAAAGTCCGGGCTCAGATCCTCTCCCTGACCTCAAGGTAATTTTTGAAGTGGAGGGGAACACAATAAACATTGAAGTAGATACAGGGGCAATATACTCAGCCCATGAGGCCCATTGGGCCCTCTACCGAATAAAAGGTCTCTAATTCAAGAGTCTAACAGAAGTAAATATCGGGCTTTGACAACTAAGAGGACCATGGACCAGGGAAAAGGAAAAATCCATCACTCCTTCCTAGTAATCCCAGAATGCCTGGCCCCATTGATGGGCAGAGTTCTGCTCACCAAGCTCTGGGCCAAAATAACTTTTAACCCTGAAGGCCCCCAAGTGGAATTTTTTAATCCTTCAGTAACTACTCCTATAATCATGGCTCTAACTATGTCAGTAGCAAATGTTCATCAACTCACTCACCTTTGTTCAAAGAAACTGCATTCATTCGTGAAGGATCAAGAACACAGTTTTCCACTAACCTACTCACAGCAAAAGGAAATAACTGAATGGGTAACAAAAGCCTGTCAGGTCCATTAATTGGTTAAAGCTTACACTTCCAAGCTTCCTGCAGGAAAGCACCTATGAGGAACCAGACGAGGACAATTCTGGGAAGTGGACTTTACTGAAATTAAGCCAGTAAGGTATGGACTTAAATAACTCCTAGTCTTTGAACATACATTTTCAGGATGTATTGAAGCCTTCCCCACACACACACACAAAAAAGAAATAAAAAAGAAGAAAAAAGAAACATCGCAAATGGTTGTAAAGAAGATCCTGGAAGATATTTATTCTCCCCTTGACGACCAGTAGTCTTAACCCTCATCAGCCCCTTAAGCTGCGATGGCTGATCACAAATCCTACTGGACACGAAGTATGGCCTATCTCGAATACAGCCCCCTTACGAACCTGGTGGCCATCTCTCCACCCAGTCATTTGTCAGCTGGCTATAGGTCTTTCCTATTGGGATATCCCTGATTAACAGGATCCCACTAAAATTCCATTAAATCCCTTCCGTACCATAGATAATGGAAACAAACATTATAGATGTAGGGACACGTGAGCCAGATGCAGGTTGGCTAGCCTAGATTACTATGTTTGCCCGGCAGACTATCAAAGCCACAAACAGTCACGGCTGTGGGGGGGGGAGAGCAGACTTCTATTGTAAGTCATGGGAATGTGAGCATACAGGGACTGTCAGATGGAACCCAAACTCCTCATCAAATTCTGTACACAGCATTGGCCATATTACGAATTAGATAACCAAAACCGATGGCCCCCAGAGGGGTCTCTAGATCCTCAAATTCTGTGTGACCTTTTTAACTTCTGAAAGTGCTCAAAAGGGTGAAAGGAGATTCCGCTATGTGGAGGCCTTCTCTCTCCTTTGCTCACATCCTGAACTATGCTTCTCCAATAGATGCTCACCCTCAGCCTTGTGCTCCAGACTCTCTGCTGTCACTCCCACCTCAGCAACTTGATTTCTCCCCTCCAATATCTAGATCAAAAACCCAAATCTCGACTGGTTCTCAGACCATTGCTCCCTTGCTGAGGTTGCAGGTACTGAGGTACCACTCCATTCACTCACTCCTCTCCTCTCCTGTCAGTGCCCGCACCGGGTCCCACCCAGTCCTCTTACCACCTAATGCAAAGCTCAAACCCGCTGAGAAGAATCCTCAGACCCTAATACAAGATGTAATGAAAATGGCCTTTAATGTTGCTTTGTCATCACTAAAAACAGGTTACTAAGAATTTAAAGTCCCTCACAGGCTTTTTGGAATCTCACTCCCGTCTCCCCCTCTTTCCTATCTGTTCTACTGCTCAAGTTTTTGTTGCTATTAAGATCCCAAAGCCCACTCCCAATATTCTTTTACATCTCTCCTTCCTCATTCTCAGATCCACAGAGCTGCTCTTATCCCTGCCTTCCAAATTGTCCCCCTCTGTACCAGGCCCACAGAAAAGTCTTAACTGACCTTCTCCAGAAGTCTTCACCATGGCTGATTTAGGACTTTCAGCAAAAGAGTCCCGATAAAAGAGTTCACTGTAGATAAACTTCCTATTTTTGTGTTGCCCTGGTCTCCTTGGCAACTGGCTAAAAAATTCAGCAGTCCTGATCTAGACACACCCTTACTAGTTTTTCACAAAATATTTGAAAAAAAGGCCTCTGGCCTTGAGCTGGGGCTTCACAGAGATGGCTACATTTCTAAGATAAAGAAGTTACAAACTGGGCTGTATGGAAACAGCTGGAAGGGGGAAAAAAAGAAAGGGAAGACACCCCCACCCAGGTGTCCTTGAAAAGTTAACTTGCCCAAACTGAGGAAAAAACAGAAACAAAAACTGCTTTTTGTGAACTTCTGCAGACTGTGAACTTCTGAGCCCCTTCCCTTACGTGCTGGGTACAAAATTCTGAAACTACGTAACTTGGGTTTCAGGGGATTAATTGATTACAACAGAAGCAATGCCCTCTGAATCTGGTTGAAACCAAAAAAGACTGTTTCCGTGTCTTTGGTGCTATCTTAGGTGCCTTGCCTTGTCCGTCCCTACAACAGTATAATTCTATATACTTAAACATTGTTTATGTTTTCATGAAATGGTCAACAGATGTGATTAATTGTGAAATGGTGCAGATGTTTCCCAGAGTGCTCTATCATGACGCAGGTTCATTTGAAGATCAAAGAGGGGGACATACAACCCGGTTCCGCTGGGAACATATGTCCCTCACCTTAGCCATTCTATTACGAATAGGAGTTGCTGCAGGGTTGGGCACAAGAACCACTGCTCTGGTCCATGGGACACAACAAGTGACCCAATTAGAAGCAGCAATAGATCAAAACTTAAAGATTTTAGAAACCTCCATCACAGCTTTGCAGGAATCTTTAACCTCTCTCTCTGAAGTTGTTTTACAGAAAAGTCGAGTGTTGGACCTCCTTTTCATGACAGAAGGGGGCCTTTGTGCTTCATTGAGGGAAGAATGTTGTTTTTATGTCGACAATACTGGAGTTGTAAAAAAATCTATGAGTAAATTAAAAAGATGCCTTGAAGAGTAACAACGAGAGAGAGAGGCACAAAAAGAGTAGTTTGAGTCTTTTTTTACACAGTCCCCCTGGTTAATTACGTTTTTATCAACCCTGGCCGGTCCAATAATAATCCTCACAGTATTACTAACTATAAAACCCTGTTTCCTCAATCATGTAATTTCTTTTCTCCAAGCTCAAATTGGACAAATTAAAATTATGGTAATACCCCACTAGCAGACATAGAATGTGACACCCCACAACGATCACTTTTATGATTAAAAGTAGCCAGAAAAAGAAGTGGGGAATGAAAGGTTAATAAAATATGTACTTGTCACTTCCTGTTTTTCTGTACGCTTAACAAAACACTGTTGAAATCTTGAGAACTCTTTGCTAATCTTGTTGCCAGAATGTGCTGTCCCCAATTGCCAAACTGCAGAATCTACTCCCTCACCCGGTTGAATAGAAACCTGAACTGTACTTGGATCATTGAATGTAGAAGAGAACATCCATTCAAAAAGTTATAGTCAGTTGGATTAGAAAGATAGTCGGTAAGTTTAGGAAGAAAAGTGAGTATAGGATTTGGAACAAAAGTTCTTTAGCAATAGGGTTTTGGTTAGAGAGTCAATGTAAATGTCAAAACAAGTGAAGAGTCAGTCACAATGATGCACAGGGCAAAATATGTAGGAAAGCAGATATCAATAGAGACATTAGGAAATCAGGAAAAGAATAAAGTGAGTGATGGGATTAGATATTTTCAACAGGGTTGAGGATGAATATGTGAGCTTAGGATAAAACAAATATGAAGTCAACAATAGGATTGACATTTGATAGCATTAGCGTAGCCCAAGACAGTGTCCAAAATAAGCTCTGTTGCCCCTCATTTGCCTAAATTCCCAGTGGCCTGTACACCCTTCCTGTGTACCAGGAGTGATCAAATAGGCCTGCCCTTAATACTGCTCTGCTTCTCCAATTTGAGTCCTACTGAGTGTCGGGTACAGATTCTTTATGTGAATTGGAAAGATGAGAAAACTCAAGCACCTATTGGATAGCCTCTGAATAGATTTGAAGAACTCATTTGTCCCAAAAGATCCCTATTCTCACTTGATGGAATTCAGGAACCTTACAGAGGAAGGCAAAATACTTCATCAACAATGACTGCTCTTTTTGCCATTTTGGATTTTATGCACCCATGGGATCTTTCTTTAGATCCATCAGGTGCTGAGAATCTAAGTCAAAGAATCACACTGGGCCAAGAGAATGATTCACACACATCTCTTTCCAAATCAATTAAGGAAAGAGCCAAAGGTAAAGCATATTCATTTCCATTTGAAAAATCTTTCCTTCAGGATTCACGAAGGCTTGGCCTGAGACAAAGACCTTCCTGACTCTCAGGGCAACAGAACAATAGGTAAGCAAATGGCCCAAAGCAGGGATTCTCCACTGAGACTTTACTGGTCACACTGATATCTGAGTTTTCTGAGATGCTCGCCATTCCATTCAGCTATCCAGTACATGGCCATGTCACAGAGCTTGGAGGTAGTACATATCTTGGACACAAAACCATGAGCCTATTCTGGAGATTGGCCATAATTCAGGAAGAAAACAGCAACTTAGGAAGGTAGCAGGTATCGCCCATCAATAAGGCAAGCCACAGTCAATTCATAAATTGTGCTGGATGAATGCTGGGAAGCTTTCTATGAGACAGGACACATCCATTGATGCATTCTCTTTTCTAATGTCTACAAGCACGGACACAGTGGGATACACAGACATAGAAACACTTGCATTGTCAAACGACTTACTAGAAACAGTTCACTCCAAACCAAACAAACTGCCTTTTCTACCTATTCTCAGAACATGAGACAAAACCACAAACCCAAAACCGCAATGGCACCTCCTTCCCCCAAATAGGTCTGTGACTCTCCGGAGTGTGCTCTGACTGATGGGCCATACTATGATCCTCCGAAATGGCCTGCCCTGTCTCAGATCTGATCTTCTTGGCCAACAATGTGAAGTTGTTAGAAGCCAGGAGTGAGCCACTATCTGCTTTCTCAGGAAGAGCCCCTCTTCCGACCTTTCCTGGCATTTGGCCATCCTCACATCAGTAGGTATCAAGAAAGACTGACTCTGTCCTTTGTAAATCCACAAAAGTGAGACCACTGGGACTAGGACTGGGACTGGCTCTGGGTGCCTGGCTTTCTGTATACCAAGTTCAGAGAGTTCCATCACCAAGGAAGTGAGATGAGATCACTTCCTTCAGGAACTGAATGAGATCACTGCCTTGGCAACCACTTTGTCATAACAATTGCTCCCAACGGTCCCATGAGATGAGGGCTGCCCCTACTTCCTGTGACACTTTCACAAGTTAAAATGGTATATCACCCGTAGGCAAAAGGGAACAGCTCTCCACACAGGCCGGGTTTGGTCCATCTTCTCTACATTAAGAAGAGATAGGCTCATTCTGACGCAACCCTTAATCCTGACCAGGTTGTTTGCCATGGAAGATGATTTTTGTTCTCTCAGGTCTTACATAGCTGCCTACATCTTCTCCAGAGATCATTTCTGCATGGAGCTTTGAGGTTCTCAACAGATGGAAGATCAACTGCATTCCTGTATTGTAAGACCAACACTGTCCCTGCTCTTCTGTAAACATAGATGTGAATTGGAGTCATGAGAAAACCCACGAACCTATGGGATAGCCTCTGCAGGGCTTTAAAGAATTCACTTGACCCAAATGATCCCTATTCTCACTTAATGGAGGTCAGGAACCTTACAGAGGAAGGCGAGAGACTCTATCCACCATGACAGTTCTTTTGTCCATTTTGGTTTTGGATGCACACATGGGATTTTTCTTTAGACCCATCATGTGCTGTGAATCTAAGCCACAGCCTCACATAGGGCCAAGAGGCTGATTCAGACACATCCATTTCCAAAGCAATTAACCGAAGAGGCACAGGTAATGACCATTCAATTCCATTTGAAAACTATTTTCTTCAGGCTTCACAAAGTGTGGCCTGAGGCAAAGACCTTCCTGACATTCAGGGCAACAGAATAGGTAAGCAAAAGGCCCAAAGCAGGGTTTCTCCACTGAGACTTTCTTGGGCATACTGATATCTGAGTTTTCTGAGATACTCACCATTCCCATCAGCTATCCAGTACATGGCCATGTCACAGAGATGGAGGTGGTACATATCTTGGACACAAAATCATGAGCGTATTCTGGAGAGTGTCCAGAATTCAGGAAGAAAACAGGAATTTAGAAAGATGGCAGGAATTGCCCATCCATACGGCAAGCTGCAGTCCATTCATAAATTGCACAGGATGAATGCCTTGAAGCTTTCTCGTAGACAGGACACATCCATTGATGCATTCTCTTTTCTACTGTCTACAATCACGGACACAGTATGATATATAGACACAGAAACACTCACGTTGTCAAAGGACTTACTAGAAACAGTTCACTCCAAAACAAACAAACCAGCTTTCCTAACTATTCTCAGAACATGAGACAAAACCACAAACTCACACTCACACCCAAAATGGTACCTCTTTCCCCAAAGTAGGTCTGTGTCTATCCGGAGTGTCCTCTGACTTGTGGGCCATACTATGTTCCCCAAAAATGGCGTGTCCTGTCTCCGATCTGGTCTCTTTAGCCAACTCTGTGAAGTTGTCAGGAGCCCGTGGTGAGAAACTACCTGCTTTCTCTGGAAAGGCCAGTCTTCATAGTTTCCAGGCATTTGGCTGTCCTCACATCAGTAGGTACCAAGAAAGAGTGACTCTGTCTTGTTAAATCCAAACAAGTGAGCCCACTGGGACTTGGAGTGGGTTTGACTCTGTGTGCCTGGTTTCCTGGATCCCAAGATCACAGACTTTCATCACCAATAATGTAAGGTGAGGTCACTTCCTTCAAGAACTGAATGAAGTCACTGCCTTGGAAACCACTTTGTTTTAACAGTTGCTTCCAAGGTTCTCAAAAGATGGAGTCTGCCTCTACTTGCTGTGACTCATTCATAAGTTAGAATGGTATATCAACCATAGGCACCGGGGAACAGCTCTCCACACAGCCATGGTTTGGTCCATCTTCTCTACATTAGGAAGAGAGAGGCTAATTCAGACACATCCCTTCAACCTGACCAGGTTGTTTGCCATGGAAGATGACTTTTGCTCTCTCAAATCCTTCATACCTGCCTACACCTTCTCCAGGGATTATTTCTGCAGGGACTTTTGAGGTTCTCAGCTGGTGGATGATACCCTACCTTCCTGGATTTTAAGACCAACTCTGTCCCTGCTCTTCTGTAAAGTGAGATTGAGGGAACAGTGTATGGTTAGTGTTAATAGCATGTTCGATTTGGGTTAGGAGTCATTCTGCTGGATGAATTATGGTATTGGGAACCTGTGATATTTATAACAATATAAATGTGAAATATATGTATGAGAACAGAGATCTAGGAAAGATTTGAAGCCCAGAAAGGCATTGGGCCCTTGATTGGTATACTTAGATTGAATCATGTTCTGCACCGAGGTCTCAGATAAATCGATATACAATGGCATAGGACCCTATACCTCGGATGATTGAAAGTAGAAGAGAACATCCAGTCAAAAGGGATAGTCTGTAGGATTAGGAAGATAGTAAGTAGGTTTAGGAAGAAGAGTGAGTCTCGGAGTTGGACCAAAAGTTCTTTAGCAATTGGTTTTCAGTTAGAGGGTGAATGTAAATATCAGCACATGTAAAGAGACAGTCACAATGATGAACTGGGAAAAATATGTAGGAAAGCAGATATCAATAGGGGCATTAGGAAATCAGGAAACGTATAAAGTGAGTGATAGGATTAGATATTTTCAAAAGGCTTGAGGTTAAATATATAATCTTAGGAAGAAACAAATATGTAGTAACCAATAGGATTGACATTTGAGAGCAGTAGGCACCCTGGACATAGATGCTTTTAGTAATCCATGGTCACTTCCCATTTAGGCTTTGGTACAATCATATGTGTGACCTTTGCATTTTGTGTACAGAATACTACTGTGGTAAAATGTATATGTAGATCAGGTGACATGAGTATTTCTTGCACCATAAATGGGAGTAATATTCTGGAAACTTATAAATTAGTACTGGGGATACAAATAGGTGTACCTTGTGTTGATGATTATTGAGATGATGCATGAATAGACCATATTGTGAATAAAGTATGTAACTGGATCCAACATTAAATAATGGTTTGAGTTTGCATCTGAAAATATATTGGAAATCTTATATTGATATATATACCATCATTCCAACGAGTTATATATGCAATGGTATTATTAGGGTTACGGTTTATCGTGAAGAGTGAGTTTTGCTTCAAAAATGATTATGGAATCGAAAATAATGTGTTTAGAAAGAAGTCTAGTGAAAAGACCAGTAAAGAAACATGGAGGAATACATGTGTTCTGAAGTAGTAAGTAATTGAAAGTGAACCAAATGCCAAAAAAATTTGTGAAGTTGTGGATGAAAAAATACATCCTATGATGTCCATAAACTGAAGAAATAGTAATGTACCAGTGTTGAGTAAAAATGAACTTCAAATTACACATCATGTCCCATAGCAATCTACTTGCATTAATGTTAAACTGGGTCAGTTACTGTAGAAATATTAGGATTTTTAAGCACCATCCACTGAACTTAGTTTTCAGTAGTAGGAAACCAAAATATATTTCAGGTGTATGAATATTACTGAGAATAATCTTGTGAAAATTTGAATTTAAATGAACATAAATGAATATGAATGAATTTAGGGAGTGTATAATAAGACACATATTTTTCATATTTTTTTTAAAATCTGGAGAATATACACACACACACACACACACACACGCACACACACACACACACATTAATATTTAGCAATATATATGCCAATCGATATTCATCATGAAATATAATTCATTCACAAATCCAAAAATATTCATTTTACTGAACATGGATTTATGTATAGTGTTTTTCACTAGGAAGCTCACCCATAGGTGGAATTTTCAGTTCCATCATTATTTAGGGAAAGTCATCTCTTCTCACAATTTTTATATTCCAAAGCCAGTGATCTTTCAGGAATGTACGTGTGATACCAGGTAGGATATTGTATATGCATAAAAAAATTACATGTGCTGAATAGGATACAGAGAAAGGGAGACAGGAATTTACATATGTGATAACTTTAAAAAATCATGGAGAAATATTAAAATGAAAAGTTTACTAAATTTAAAACACATACTCTTGATAAAGAGGAAGACAAATACAAATATACACCATGCTTCCTATAAAAGGACTGTACTTCTATTCAGTTAGGTTTTTTTTTCTCCATGATATTAGGATTAGTAGTCAGAGTCTAGTAGGGTATGGGTTAGTGTCAGGGATTCAGTATTTCAAATGGAAAATAGGAAAATGAATCTAATGTGTATGCAAACATGTGATACACAAAAATCTTCCCTCTCTTATCCAGAACAATGCCTTGACATAACCATCGCTAAAAGTAAGACACAATTAGAGGAGAGGAGTTCGAAAACCTGTGAATACATATGTGGAATAAAAAATGCTCACGAGTTCACAACACTGGAGGTGGTAAAAGAGTTTACAAAAGTATGGGAGAGGGTAAACACTCCAGAAACATGGAGCTGTGCTGACCTAAAGACTAATTGAGAAACTTCCTCTGAGGTTAGGCACAAGAAATATATGTATGGCAATATGTAAATCAATGGTTCTGCAACTGATGTGATTCTGCAATCTGTATATGGAGTAAAAATGGGAGCTCATATCCCACTTGAATCAAAGTGTGAAATATCCCACTTGAATCAAAGTGTGAAATATGATATATCAAGAAGTATGTAATGTTTTGAACAACCTACAATGAAAATTAATTTAAAAAAGAAAAAGAAATATATGTAATTGTCAGGAGATTTAGCTTCGTTTATAGTGACACCAAAAATCTGGGTCTGCATCTATGTGACCTGGAGGACATGGTTCTTTATTTTGTAATGAACATGAGGCAGCAGGTCTGAATTCTCCCTTTGTAGGTAAACTGTTGCCACTGGGAGCTAAGTGTCTTCCCGTGTGGTCTGTGAAGCCATTTGGTCATCCTCCACTTTTCAGGGTGTTTCTTACTGCTGCACTGGGAATTTGGTATTTGCTTCACGAAATACAATATGTTCAACTGGGACACAATGCTGGAGGGAGTTCTGTCATGTGTGGTTGGTCAGGGTCGGAAAGAGAATGTACGAACCAGGCTTTTATCCCACATAGTTTTCCCCTTGACTATAGCAACCTGATTCTGAACATTGCCCTGAAACCTCTACATATAACAAGATGCCTTTACATATAAAGGTCTGCTGCCTGCACCATGTCAGTCGCAAGTTTTGGAAGCCAATGGAAGATCCAGGTGGTCCTACCAAAAATATTTATTTACACACCTACAGTCCACTGCTCTACACCCACTACCCAGCAGGCTCCAACTTACTGGCATTTCTGTTCTACACCATTTTCACGAAACTCAGTCAATCAAGGCACTGTTTGTTATACTCATGATCAGCAACAGGATATCTAAAGGTTATCCAGTGCCACCTGGTCATGGGGATTTCAAAAATTTCATGGTATTTATCTAGTCATTTTTCAAGGATGAAGTTGGAGGCACTGTGGGTTTCATTTAATTCAGGAACCATTAAATGGTGAGGAAGCTCATTTCAATGAAAGCTCTGGAGAACACTCACAGGCAAGCCTTCCCAAAGCGTGGCCAAAAGGACACATGAATCCAGGCCCATTGAGGTATACAATGTGAGGTCCATGTGTGTTTGGACTCTCAACTATGGCTACCAAGTCTTTAAGAATTAAATCATGTGATATCCTGGCTCAGAATCCCTGAGCTCTGTGGAAAGCCATCCTGGGCCTAGATCTCAGTTTCCAAAACCGATTCTCATGCGTGGTCTCCTAAAATCCCAACACTATTCATGGCAATACTTCTCTGAGGTCAGTTCCAGAACTCAGTCTCTAAGGGGAATCACACCAGAGTTCAAGCCCTGGTGGACCCAGTCATCTCTTCCAACTACCACACAAATTACCACAATTAAAACAAGAACCCTCCCATATGTCCCTCATCTTCTTTCATATAGACACTCATCATAATCTGGCTGGAGGTTTCCATGAGGGGCGCAGACCAAGACAGTGTCCCAAATAAGCTCCTTTGCCCCTCATTTGCCTAAAGTCAAGGTGGCCTGGACACCCATCCTGTGAACCAAAAGTGATCAAATAGGCCTGCCATTAATACCGCTCCACTTTGAGGACTACTGTCTGTGGGGTTTAGATTCTTTATGTGAATTTTAGTCATGAGAAAACCCAAGCACAATGGGCTAGCCTCTGCAGGTTTTGTAGAACTCTTTTGACCCAAAGGATCCCATTCTCACTTGATGGAGGTCAGGAACCTTACAGAGGAAGTCGAGAGACTTCATCCCAATAATTGTTCTTTTGGCGAATTTTCTTTTGGATGCACACATGGTAACTTTCTTTAGATCCATCAGGTGCTGAGAATCTAAGCCACAGCCACACACAGGGCCAAGGGCCTGATTCAGACACATCCCTTTCCAAAGCAATTGAGGAAAGTGCCACAGGTATGCCCATTCATTTCCATTTGAAAACTGTTTTCTTCAGGCTTCACAAAGGGGTGGCCTGAGGCAAAGACCTTCCTGACATTCAGGGCAACAGAATAATAGGTAAGCAAAAGGCCCAAAGCAGGATTTCTCCTCTGAGACTTTCCTGGTCACACTGATATCTGAGTTTTCTGAGATGCTCGCCATCACCTACAGCTATCCAGTACATGGCCATGTCACAGAGCTTGGAGGTGGTACATATCTTGGACACAAAACCATGGGCCTATTCTTGAGATTGGCCGGAATTCAGGACAAAAATAGAAACTTAGGAAGGTAGCAGGTGTTGCTCATCGATAAGGCAAGCTACAGTCCATTCATAAACTGGGCAATATGAATGCTGAGAAGCATTCTACTGGACACGACACATCCATTGATGAATTCTCTTTTCTAATGTCTACAACCACGGAAACAGTGGAATACACAGACATAGAAACACTCGCCCTGTGAAAAGACTTACTAGAAACAGTCCACTTCAAATGAAACAAACCGACTGTCCTACCTATTCTCAGAAAATGAGACAAAACCACAAACCCACAACCACACCCACAAAGGCACCTCCTTCCCCTAAGTAGGTCTGTGAATATCCAGAGTGTCCTCTGACTTGTGGGCCATAATATGTTCCCCCAAAATGGCCTTTCCTGTCTCAGATCTTGTCTCCTTGGCCAACTCTGTGAACTTCTTAGGAGCCAACGGTGAGCAACTACCTGCTTTCTCATGAAAAACCCTGCATCCGAGCTTTCCTGGCATTTGGCTTTCGTCACATCTGTAGGTACCAAAAAATACTGACCCTGTCCTTGGTAAATCCAAACAAGTGAGACCACTGGGACTGGGACTTGGATTGGCTCTGTGTGCCTGGCTTCCTGGATCCCACGTTCAGAGAGTTCCATCACCAAGAAAGTGAGGTGAGGTCACTTCCTTCCTGAACTGAATGAGGGCACTGTCTTGGCAGCCACTTTGTCCTAACTGTTGCTTCCAAGGGTCCCAAGAGATTGAGGCTGCCCCTACTTCCTGTGACATTTTCACAAGTTAGAATGGTATATCAACCAAAGGCACCCAGGAATAGATCTCCACACAGGCCTGGTTTGGTCCATGATCTCTATATTAAAAAAAATCTGATTGAGACACAACCTTTTATCCTGACCTGGTTGTTTGCCATGGAAGATGACTTTTGGTCTCTCAGGTCCTTTATTGCTTCCTACATCTTCTCCAGGGATCATTTCTGCATGGACCTTTGAGGTTCTCAGCAAGTGGAAGTTTTTCTACATTTCTGTATTGTAATATCAACTCCTTCCCTGCTCTTCTGTAAAGTTAGATTGAGGGAACAGTGTCCGGTTATGGTTAAAAACATGATCGATTTGGGTTAGAAATCATTTTGCTGGATGAATGATCGTATTGAGAACTTGCTATGTGTAGAAGAATATATAGGTGAAATATATGTATGAAAAAAGAAATCTAAGTCTGATTTGAAGCCCAGAAGGGCATTGGGCCCTTGATAGGGATACGTGGTGTTGAATTACGTTCTGCAGAGTTGTCTCAGATAAATCGATATACAATGGCATAGCACCTTGTACGTTGCATGAATTAATGTAGAAGGAACATCAAGTCAAAAAGGCATAGTCGGTAGTGAAAGGTTAATAAAATTAATAAAATAGGTACTTGTCACTTCCTGTTTTTCTGTATGCTTAACAAAACACTTTTGAAATCTTGAGAAATGTTTGCTAATCTTGTTCTACAATGTACTGTTCCCAACAGCCGAACTGCAGAATGTACTCCCTCACTCGGTGTCATGCAAACCGCCCACTCGCCCTTACCCATCACTAAACTTCCCTCTCTTCCCTCTCCAAGGAAAGTATATAAGCTCTGCTTAAGCTGTTCTCAGAGGTCTCTGCTCTATTTAATTTAGCTCCGAGCTCCAGCATGCTGGACCACAAATAAACCCTTTGCTGTTTCATGAGACAGTCTCTTGATAGTATCTTCCTCTGACACTCGCCTGACCTTTACATATTGAGGTTCCACCGAGTTCCAGCAGTGGCGGACGAGAGACCCCAACGGGCTCCTCTCGGAGCAAGTAAGGCGCCTCTTTCCGGTTTCAGGTTTCTTGTTAGGGCTTGGCAAAATTGCTGGCGATGAAGAGCCTGGGCTCTCTCCGACGGTGGCTGAGAGACGTGTCACAGAGACAAAGGGCACCTCTCTGGAGGACCCCGCAGAGAACTCGGGAAATCAAGGAACAATAGTCTTCTCGACTCAGTGATATTTTCTTTTAGATTCGTTATTGCCATACCATTGGGTTTTGCCGGCTACTCATTCCTGGTCTCAGTGTTGGACGTTCATTGCCTGTCTTTATGGTCTTGTCTTATCTGTGTCGTGTGTCCTTGCTTTTACTGTTTGTGGAACTTTCATTATGGAACAGAGCACGTCAATGCCTCTGTCCCTGACCCTTGATCACTGGACCAAAGTCCGCTTAAGGGCTCAGAATCTTTTTTTTTTTTAGTAAAACGCTGGACCTGGCAGAATCTCTGTGCCTCAGAATGGCCCATCTTTGGAGTCATATGGCCCCTAGAAGGATCTTTCTACTTCCCACTAATTTAAAAAGTCAGAGGTATTGTCTTTCAGCCAGCGCCACATAGCCATCCGGATCAACAGCCATATATCTTAACTTGGCAGGACCTCTGCAAATCTCCTCCTCCATGGGTGAAGCCTTTCCTTGCCCCTACCTCTGCTCCTACTCCTTCCCCCATGATCTCTCAAACCCTCTCAACCTCCTCCTCCTCCACCCTCTGTTCTCCCTGAGTCACAGATTTGACTCTACTGGACTCTTCTCCCCCTCCTTATCCCCTGCCCTCGTCCCCTAACACACAACACACTCTAAGTGATTCCGCTGCTGCTGACTAAGCCTCTCTACCATTGGAGGAAGCTAAGCCGGTAATAGGATCTGACAATGGACCGATGTTCATGGCCCAGGTAAGTCAGGGGTTAGCCAGGAACCTGGGGATTAATTGGAAGTTAAATTTTGCTTATAGACCACAGAGTTCAAGACAAGTAGAAAGAATGAATAGAACCATTAAAGAGACCTTAACAAAATTAAGCTTAGAGACCAGCATAGGATTGGACTATGCTCCTGCCTTATGCAATGTTTCATGCAAGAAAAAATCCCTTTGTTTCTTTGAGTAACCTTACCACGTGTGAAATTCTTTATGGTGGCCCTCCTCCAGTAGGGGACATAAGCCCAACTGTAAGACCTAAAGATCCTTTCCACACCCCCTTGCTTGACAGACTTAAAGATCTTGAAAGAACTCAGTAATACCTGTGAAAACAGCTGGCCACTGCCTACCCAACTGGGAACCAGGGGATTCCACATCCATATCAAGTAAGAGATTTCATCTATGTAAGATGATATCAGGTGTCATCCCTGGTACCCCGCTGGAAAGGACCATACCAGGTGCTATTATAACACCTACAGTGGTAAACGTAAACAGAATCACTTCCAGGATCCATGCCTCTCATCTCAAGCCTGCTCCCTGTACAGAATCTTTCTGGAAACTGAAAAAGACTGGTAACAGTTTCAAATTGTGTATTCGCAATGTGAATAAGGTTATATACTCTCCCCTTGGCTACAAGTAGTCCTAACCCTCATCAGCCCATTAAGCAGTGATGGCTGATCACAAATCCTACTGGAAAAGAAGTATGGTCTATCTCGCATACAGCCCCCTTAGGGACCTGGTGGCCATCTCTCCACCCAGACATTTGTTAGCTGGCTATAGGTATTTCCTATTGTGATATCACTGATGAAGAGGATCCCACTAAAATACCATTAAATCCCTTCTGTACCATAGATAATGGAAACAAACATTATGGATATAGGGACACGCAAGCCAGATGCAGGTTGGCTAGTCTAGATTACTAAGTTTGCCTGGCAGACTATCAAAGCCACAAAGAGTAACGGCTGTGTGGGGGAAAAGCCGACTTTTTCTGTATGTCATGGGAATGTGTGCACACAGGGGCTGCCTGATGGAACCCCAATTCTTCATCAAATTCAGTACACAGCATTGGTCACATTACCAATTAGACAACCAAAAACTATGGCACCCAGAGGGGTCTCTAGATCCTCAAATTTTGCGTGACCTTTTTGACTTCTGCAAGTGCTCAAAAGAGTGAAAGGGATTCCCCTATGTGGAAGCCTTTTCCCTCCTTCACTCACATCCTGAACTATGCTTCTCCAATAGATCATTATCCTCAGCCTTCTGCTCCAGACCCTCTGCTGTCACTCCCATCTCAGCAACTTGATTTCTCCCCTCCAATAACTAGATCAGAAACCCAAAGCTCCACCAGTTCTCTGACCATCGCCCCCTTGCTGAGGTAGCAGGTACATAGGTACCGCTCCACCGACTCATTCCTCTCATCTCCTGTCCATGCCCTCACCGGGTCCCACCAGGTCCTCTTACCAGCTAACCCAATACTCAAACGAGCTGAGGAGAGCCCTGAGACCCTTATCCAAGATGTAATATAATTGGCCTTTAAAGTTGCTTTGTCATCACTGAAAACAGGTTACTAAAATTTAAAGTCCCTCACAGGATTTTGGGATCCTCACTCCCTTCTTTCACTCTGCTCTACCTGATCTACTGCTCAAGTTTGCTGCTAGGAAATTCCCAATACCCTTTCGCATTATTCTTTTACATCTCTCTTTTCCCTCATTCTCAGATCATCAGAGGTGCTCTCAGCCCCAACTTCCCCGTCTTTCCCCCTCTGTACCAGGCCCACAGAAAAGTCTTAAATGACCTTCTTCAGAAGTCTTCACCATGGCTGAGTTTTGAACTTTCAGCCAAACAGTCCCAATAAAGACTTTAATGTAGATAAACATTCTCTTTTGTATTGCCCTGTTCTACTTGGCCACTGGCTAAAAATCTCAGTACTTCTAAGCTAGACAACCCCTAACTAGTTTTTCACAAAATATGTGAACAAGTCCTCTGGCCTTCAGCTGGGGCTTCACAGAGATGGCTACATTTCTAAGATAAAGAAATTACCAACCGGGCTCCATGGTAACAGCTGGCAGGGGGAAAATAAGAAAGGGAAGAAAAAGCTCTCCTCCTCCCAGGTGTCCTTGAAAAGTTATCTTGCCCAGAACAGAAGGAAAAACAGAAACAAATACTGCTTTTTTAAACTTCTGAAGACTGTGAACTTCTGAGCCCCATCTCTTATATGTTGGGTACAAATTTCTGAAACTACCTAAACTTGAATTTCAGGGGATTAATTGATTACAATAGAAGCAATGCCCTCTGAATCCGTTTGCAACCAAATAGGACTGTTTCCCTCTCTTGAGTGCTATCTTAGGTGCCTTGCTTTGTCAGTGCCTACAACAGCATAATTCTATATACTTAAACATCGTTTATGTTTTCATGAAATGATCAAGATATGTGATAAATTGTGTAATGGTGCAGATGTTTCCCAGAGTGCTCTATCATGACGCAGGTTCATTTGAACATCAAATAGGGGGGGCATACAACCGGTTCCACTGGGAACATATATCCCTCACTTTAGCCATCCTATTAGGAATAGGAGTTGCTGCACGGGTGGGCAGAGGAACCAGTGGCATTGTCCATGGGACACAAAAGATGACCCAATTAGAAGCAGCAATAGAGCAAAAGTAAGATATTAGAAACCTCCTTCAGGGCTTTGCATGAAACTTTAACCTCTCTCTCTGAAGTTGTTTTACAGAACAATTGAGGGTTGGACCTCCTCTTCATTAGAGAAGGGGGCCTTTGTGCTGCATTGAGGGAAGAATGTTGTTTTTATGCTGACTATACTGGAGTTGTAATAAAATCTATGAGTAAATTTAAAAGACACCTTGAAGAGCATCAACAAGTGAGAGAGGCCCAAAAAGGGTGGCTTGAGTCTTGGTTCACACAGTCCCCCTGGTTAACTACGTTTTTATCAACCCTGGCCGGTCCAATAATAATCCTCATATTATTGCTAACTATAAAACCCTGTTTGCTCAACCGTGTAATATCTTTTCTCCAGGCTCAAATTGGACGAGTTAAACTTATGGTAATACCCCACTAGCAGACATTGAATGTGACACCATCCAATGATCATTTTTATGATTAAATATAGCCAGAAGAAGAAGTGGGGAATGAAATATTAATAAAATAGGTACTTGTCACATCTTGTTTTTCTGTATGCTTAACAGAACACTGTTGAAAT
Organism: Callospermophilus lateralis; assembly: GCF_048772815.1. Lineage (NCBI taxonomy): Eukaryota > Metazoa > Chordata > Mammalia > Rodentia > Sciuridae > Callospermophilus > Callospermophilus lateralis. The sequence continues at coordinate 300,826 of NW_027512723.1, read as the reverse complement.
CTTGAGAAATGTTTGCAAATCTTGTTCCCAGAATGTTCTATCCCCAGCTGCCAAATTGCAGAATGTAGTCCCTCTCCCAGTTGCATGCAAACCGCCCACTCGCCCTGACCCATCAATACAATTCCCTCCCTTCCCTCTCCAGGGAAAGTATATAAGCTCAACTTCAGCTATTCTCAGGGCTATCTGCTCTATTCAGGTGAGCTCTGAACCCCAGCATGCTGGACACCCAATAGACCCTTTGATGTTGCATGAGATAGTCTGTTGGTAGTCTCCTCCTCTGAAGCTCGCACCACATTTACTTGGATGATTAAATGTAGAAGAGAACATCCAGTCAAAAAGGGATAGTCTGTAGCATTAGGAAGATAGTCAATAAGTTTTGGAAGAAGGGTGAGTATAAGATTTGGAACAAAAGTTTCTTAGCAATAGGATTTCGATTAGAGAGTGAATGTAAATGTCAGCACAGGTGAAGAGTCAGTCACAATGATGAACTGGGGAAAATATGTAGGAAAGCATATATCAATATAGACATTACAAAATCAGGCAGAGTATAAAGTGAGTGATAGGATTAGACATTTTGAACAGGGTTGAGTTTAAATATATAATCTTAGGAAGAAACAAATATGTAGTCACAAATAGGATTGACATTTGAGAGCTCTGGGCAAATTTCAGGTGGATGAATATTTCTGAGAATAATCTTGTGAATAGTTGATTATAAATCCACATACATGAACATGAATGAATTTAGGGAGTAAATATAAGACACATATATTTCATATTTTGAAAAATCTGGAGAGTGTATATATATATATATATATATATATATATA